>NC_053393.1:249172181-249307181 GCF_905171765.1 Bufo bufo | reverse complement strand
CACTGCGCAACGCCATCTGTGGCAAGGTCCACCTAACCACAGATACGTGGACCAGTAAGCACGTCCAGGGACGCTATATCTCCCTAACTGCACACTGGGTAAATGTAGTGGCGGCTGGGCCCCAGGCGGAGAGCTGTTTGGCGCAAGTCCTTCCGCCACCAAGGATCGCAGGCCAACATTCTATGCCTCCTGTCTCCTCCTCCTACTCAGCTTCCTCCTACTCAGCTTCCTCCTCCTCTTCTTCCACCTGCTCATCCAGTCAGCCACACACCTTCACCACCAACTTCAGCACAGCCCGGGGTAAACGTCAGCAGGCCGTTCTGAAACTCATATGTTTGGGGGACAGGCCCCACACTGCACAGGAGTTGTGGCAGGGTATAGCACAACAGACCGACGAGTTGTTGCTGCCGGTGAGCCTCAAGCCCGGCCTGGTGGTGTGCGATAATGGGCGAAATCTCGTTGCAGCTCTGGGACTAGCCGGTTTGACGCACATCCCTTGCCTGGCGCATGTGCTGAATTTGGTGGTGCAGAAGTTCATTCGCAACTACCCCGACATGTCAGAGCTGCTGCATAAAGTGCGGGCCGTCTGTTCGCGCTTCCGGCGTTCACACCCTGCCGCTGCTCGCCTGTCTGCGCTACAGCGTAACTTCGGCCTTCCCGCTCACCGCCTCATATGCGACGTACCCACCAGGTGGAACTCCACCTTGCATATGCTGGACAGACTGTGCGAGCAGCAGCAGGCCATAGTGGAGTTTCAGCTGCAGCACGCACGGGTCAGTCGCACTGTGGATCAGACACACTTCACCACCAATGACTGGGCCTCCATGCGAGACCTGTGTGCCCTGTTGCGCTGTTTCGAGTACTCCACCAACATGGCCAGTGGCGATGACGCCGTTATCAGCGTTACAATACCACTTCTATGTCTCCTTGAGAAAACACTTAGGGCGATGATGGAAGAGGAGGTGGCCCAGGAGGAAGAGGGGTCATTTTTAGCACTTTCAGGCCAGTCTCTTCGAAGTGACTCAGAGGGAGGTTTTTTGCAACACCAGAGGCCAGGTACAAATGTGGCCAGACAGGGCCCACTACTGGAGGACGAGGAGGACGAGGATGAGGTGGAGGAGGATGAAGCATGTTCACAGCGGGGTGGCACCCAAAGCAGCTCGGGCCCATCACTGGTGCGTGGCTGGGGGGAAACACAGGACGATGACGATACGCCTCCCACAGAGGACAGCTTGTCCTTACCTCTGGGCAGCCTGGCACACATGAGCGACTACATGCTGCAGTGCCTGCGCAACGGCAGCAGAGTTGCCCACATTTTAACGTGTGCGGACTACTGGGTTGCCACCCTGCTGGATCCCCGGTACAAAGACAATGTGCCCACCTTACTTCCTACACTGGAGCGTGATAGGAAGATGCGCGAGTACAAGCGCACGTTGGTAGACGCGCTACTGAGAGCATTCCCAAATGTCACAGGGGAACCAGTGGAAGCCCAAGGCGAAAGCAGAGGAGGAGCAAGAGGTCGCCAACGCAGCTGTGTCACGCCCAGCTCCTCTGAGGGCAGGGTTAGCATGGCAGAGATGTGGAAAAGTTTTGTCAACACGCCACAGCTAAGTGCACCACCACCTGATACGGAACGTGTTAGCAGGAGGCAACATTTCACTAACATGGTGGAACAGTACCTGTGCACACCCCTCCACGTACTGACTGATGGTTCGGCCCCATTCAACTTCTGGGTCTCCAAATTGTCCACGTGGCCAGAGCTAGCCTTTTATGCCTTGGAGGTGCTGGCCTGCCCGGCGGCCAGCGTTTTGTCTAAACGTGTATTCAGCACGGCAGGGGGCGTCATTACAGACAAACGCAGCCGCCTGTCTACAGCCAATGTGGACAAGCTGACGTTCATAAAAATGAACCAGGCATGGATCCTACAGGACCTGTCCATCCCTTGTGCAGATTAGATATTAACTACCTCCCCTTAACAATATATTATTCTACTCCAGGGCACTTCCTCATTCAATACTATTTTTAATTTCATTTTACCATTATATTGCGGGGCAACCCAAAGTTGAATGAACCTCTCCTCTGTCTGGGTGCCGGGGCCTAAATGTGTGACAGTGGCCTGTTCCAGTGGTGGGTGACGTGAAGCCTGATTCTCTGCTATGACATGAAGACTTATTCTGTGCTGACATGAAGCCAGATTCTCTGTTACGCGACCTCTCTCCTTTGCCTGGGTGCCTGGGCCTAAATATGTGACAGTGGCCTGTTCCAGTGGTGGGTGACGTGAAGCCTGATTCTCTGCTATGACATGAAGACTGATTCTGCGCTGACATAAGGCCAGATTCTCTGTTACAGGACCTCTCTCCTCTGTCTGGGTGCCGGGGCCTAAATGTGTGACAGTGGCCTGTTCCAGTGGTGGGTGACGTGAAGCCTGATTCTCTGCTATGACATGAAGATAGATTCTGCACTGACATAAGGCCAGATTCTCTGTTACGAGACCTCTCTCCTCTGCCTGGGTGCCTGGGCCTAAATGTGTGACAGTGGCCTGTTCCAGTGGTGGGTGACGTGATGCCTGATTCTCTGCTATGACATGAAGACTGATTCTGTGCTGACATGAAGCCAGATTCTCTGCTATGGCATGAAGAGACTGATTCTGTGCTGACATGAAGCCAGATTCTTTGCTATGGCATGAAGAGACTGATTCTCTGCTGACGTGAAGCCAGATTCTCTGCTATGGGACCTCTGTCCAATTGATATTGGGTTATTTTTATTTTTATTTTAATTCATTTCCCTATCCACATTTGTTTGCAGGGGATTTACCTACATGTTGCTGCCTTTTGCAGCCCTCTAGCTCTTTCCTGGGCTGTTTTACAGCCTTTTTAGTGCCCAAAAGTTCGGGTCCCCATTGACTTCAATGGGGTTGGGGTTCGGGTTCGGGACGAAGTTCGGTTCGGGTTCGGATCCCGAACCCGAACATTTCCGTGAAGTTCGGCCGAACTTCTCGAACCCGAACATCCAGGTGTTCGCTCAACTCTACTTATTTTGTTTCCGCGGTTTCACAGTAGGGGCCACCTTAATACCCAGATTAGGTGCTTTCGTGAAGGTGATTGATGGAGTGGTTGGGAGCAGATGCCCTATGACTATCACTTAGTGTATGGTGCCAATGAGTTCTAATAATCTTTTGGATTTTTTTGTAGTTATCGTTGAATGTAAGGATAACTCTTATATTGTCTTCTTTAAATACCTGTTCATTTTTTATTTGCCTGTTCTTTTTTCTCAAAAAAATCTCTTCTTTCTAGTTTCCTAACTTTTATTGATTCCTCCACTAAATTGATTCCTCCACTAAATTTTCTGGGTATTCTTTTTCTACAAATTGCTTCTTCATCTCAATAGCTTCCTCTTCAAAGGTATGTCCCTCTGTGCAGTTCCGCTTGATTCTGCGGAACTGAACAGAGGGAACATTGATCAGCCATCTTGGCAGATGGCAACTAGAGAACTGGATATAGCTATTTCTAGTCATGGGTTTACAAAATGTCTTACATATATATTTGTTCTCTTGTTTCATAATCATCAGATCTAGGAATTCGGTCCTTTCTTTTATGTTAGAGGTGAAACCGAAATTTAATTGATTATTGTTGATCTCTTTCAGGAATGCTTCCAACCCTTCTCTATCATGTTTCCAAATTAAAATGACGTCATCTATATAGCGATGCCATAGGGCCAGATCCGCCCCCAGTCTTGGCTCGATGTAGTTATGTTCCCATTCAGCCAAGAACAAATTAGCATAACTAGGGGCGATCTGGTCCCCATGGCGGTGCCCCGTTTCTGTAGGAAGTATCCCCCCTCGAAAAAGAAGTAGTTGTGGTTCAAAATGAACTCTATCCCATCTGTGATAAAAATCTCTCTTTGTTGTTCCTAATGACCCCTCCCTCTCTAGTTGTTGTTTCTGGAAGCACTACGCCAGAGCTAACCAGGAGTGAGCCACCACTGTTATTATTATATGTTTATTTATTGTTTATATATTTTATATGCAAAATTGAGAAAGGGGGTGATTTATACTTAATATTCTGGTGTTTTTTTTACTTTTTTTTCTGAGGGGCTAGAACCTGGGATCTTTTAATCCCTTGTCCTATTCACCCTAATAGAGATTTATTAGGGCGAATAGGACTTTACACTCTCCCTGCTGCCCTGTGCTTTGTGCACACAGCAGCAGGGAGCTTACAATAGAAGGCTTCAGTAGTGTCCTGGCTGCCATGGTAACCAATCGGAGCCCGCGACTTCACTGCTGGGGCTCTGATCGGAAGCTGCCACTAATGAGGAGGGGAGGGGACCAGAGGTCGAACTACATTTTTTCCAAAAGAGTAAAAATACTCCTCTTAACAATTTTGAGGAGTATTTTTAGCCATGGAGGAGTAGGAATTTTGTGGTAATTCACATATATAATGCATATGCCCACATAACATTATGAGGCTGAAATTTCTGCAGGGAAACTAGTCTCCCATGCAGAAATAAATGTAGACAATTTTACATTTATCCAACATCATACACAGCGCCCACCTGACGCTGCCATACACAGGGCCCACCTGACGCAGCCATACACAGGGCCCACCTGACGCAGCCATACACAGGGCCCACCTGACGCTGCCATACACAGGGCCCACCTGACGCTGCCATACACAGGACCCACCTGACGCTGCCATACACTGCGCCCACCTGACACTACTGTATACATATTACATACACAGCTCTACTACATGCCCATTATACATATACTTTACTATATACACATTGCACACACAGCCCTGCTACATGTCCATTACACAGATAGAACTACTGTGTGCACATTACACACAGAAAACTGCACAATAGACTGGTTACACTGACATAGCCCTGCTTTATACACACCTTTCATACATAAAGTACCTCTGCATTCTCCACCAGCACATTTTTACACTGAGCCTGTATTTCTCTAACTCCTCCCACACACATGGCTGATCACATGACTGACATCACCACAGGTCTTGCAACCACAATGTACTCTGGAGCTGCTCTTGGTCAGAGAAATGTCTGTGAGGGGCAGGGCTTCATGTGTGCTGGACCTGGCACCACCAATGTTTTTAATACTGGGGAGGGGGGGGGTCACCCTCTCCATCCCCCCTGTGCTGCCACCAATGAGGTATGAGAGGGGCGGAGGAGGGGAGGGGCTGTGGCCACTGTGTCACCAATGAAGATAAACATAGAAACATAGAATGTGTCGGCAGATAAGAACCATTTGGCCCATCTAGTCTGCCCAATATACTGAGTACTATGGATAGCCCCTGGCCCTATCTTATATGAAGGATGGCCTTATGCCTATCCCATGCATGTTTAAACTCCTTCACTGTATTTGCAGCTACCACTTCTGCAGGAAGGCTATTCCATGCATCCACTACTCTCTCAGTAAAGTAATACTTCCTGATATTACTTTTAAACCTTTGCCCCTCTAATTTAAAACTATGTCCTCGTGTAGCAGTTTTTCTTCTTTTAAATATTCTCTCCTCTTTTACCTTGTTGATTCCCTTTATGTACAGTTGCAAGAAAAAGTATGTGAACCCTTTGGAATGATATGGATTTCTGCACAAATTGGTCATAAAATGTGATCTGATCTTCATCTAAGTCACAATAGACAATCACAGTCTGCTTAAACTAATAACACACAAAGAATTAAATGTTACCATGTTTTTATTGAACACACCATGTAAACATTCACAGTGCAGGTGGAAAAAGTATGTAAACCCTTGGATTTAATAACTGCTTGAACCTCCTTTGGCAGCAATAACTTCAACCAAACGTTTCCTGTAGTTGCAGATCAGACGTGCACAACGGTCAAGAGTAATTCTTGACCATTCCTCTTTACAGAACTGTTTCAGCTCAGCAATATTCTTGGGATGTCTGGTGTGAATCGCTTTCTTGAGGTCATGCCACAGCATCGCAATTGGGTTGAGGTCAGGACTCTTACTGGGCCACTCCAGAAGGTGTATTTTCGTCTGTTTAAGCCATTCTGTTGTTGATTAACTTCTATGCTTTGGGTCGTTGTCCTGTTGCAACACCCATCTTCTGTTGAGCTTCAGCTGGTGGACAGATGGCCTTAAAGAGGACCTTTCACTAGAATAAAAAATGTAAACTAAGCATACAGACATGGTGAGCGGCGCCCAGGGATCTCCCTGCACTTACTATTATCCCTGGGCGCCGCTCTGTTCTCCCGGTATAGGCTCCGGTATCTTCATATGTTCGGCTCAACTGGGTGGAGCCTGCCGGCGTCTCCTTCTGCCAGACCGTAGCGCTGGCCAATCGCAGAACTCAGCTCATAGCCTGAGAGTTTTTTTTCTCTTAGGCTATGAGCTGAGAGCTGCGATTGGCCAGCGCTACAGCCTGGCAGAAGGAGACGCCGGCAGGCTCCACCCAGTTGAGCCAAACATATGAAAATACCGGAGCCTATACCGGGAGAACGGAGCGGCGCCCAGGGATAATAGTAAGTGCAGGGAGATCCCTGGGCGCCGCGCTCCATGTCTGTATGCTTAGTTTACATTAGGTCCTCTAAGTTCCCCTGCAAAATGTCTTGTTAAACTTGGAAATTAATTTTTCCTTCGATGATAGCAATCCGTCCAGGCCCTGATGCAGCAAAGCAGCCCCAAACCATGATGCCCCCACCACCATACTTCACAGTTGGGATGAGGTTTTGATGTTGGTGTGCTGTGCCTCTTTATCCACACATAGTGTTGTGTTTCTCTTCTAAACAACTCAACTTTGGTTTCATCTGTCCACAGAATATTTTGCCAGTACTGCTGTGGAACATCCAGGTGCTCTTGTGCAAACTGTAAACATGCAGCAATCTTTTTTTTGGACAGCAGTGGCTTCCTCTGTGGTATCCTACCATGAAATCTATTCTTGTTTAGTGTTTTACGTATTATAGATTCGCTAACAGGGATGTTAGCATATGCCAGAGACTTTTGTAAGTCTTTAGCTGACACTCTAGGATTCTTCTTCACCTCATTGAGCAGTCTGCGCTGTGCTCTTGCAGTCATCTTTACAGGACGGCCACTCCTAGGGAGTGTAGCAGCAGTGCTGAACTTTCTTCATTTATAGACAATTTGTCTAACCGTGGACTGATGAACAGCAAGGCTTTTGGAGATACTTTTATAAGCCTTTCCAGCTTTATGCAAGTGAACAATTCTTAATCGTAGGTCTTCTGAGAGCTCTTTTATGTGAGGCATCATTCACATCAGGCAATGGTTCTTGTGAAAAGCTCTTGGAGATGCAGGGGCAGGGCAGCTGTAACCAACACCTCAAATCTCATCTCATTGATTGGACTCAAGTTGGATGACACCTCACTCCAATTAGCTCTTGGAGATGTCATTAGTCTAGGGATTCACATACTTCAGCTGGTGGACAGATGGCCTTAAAGAGGACCTTTCACTAGAATAAAAAATGTAAACTAAGCATACAGACATGGAGCACGGCGCCCAGGGATCTCCCTGCACTTACTATTATCCCTGGGCGCCGCTCCGTTCTCCCGGTATAGGCTCCGGTATCTTCATATGTTCGGCTCAACTGGGTGGAGCCTGCCGGCGTCTCCTTCTCCCAGGCTGTAGCTCTGGCCAATCGCAGCTCTCAGCTCATAGCCTAAGAGAAAAAAACCTCTCAGGCTATGAGCTGAGTTCTGCGATTGGCCAGCGCTACAGTCTGGCAGAAGGAGACGCCGGCAGGCTCCACCCAGTTGAGCCGAACATATGAAGATACCGGAGCCTATACCGGGAGAACGGAGCGGCGCCCAGGGATAATAGTAAGTGCAGGGAGATCCCTGGGCGCCACTCTCCATGTCTGTATGCTTAGTTTACATTTTTTATTCTAGTGAAAGGTCCTCTTTAAGGCCATCTGTCCACCAGCTGAAGCTCAACAGAAGATGGGTGTTGCAACAGGACAACGACCCAAAGCATAGAAGTAAATCAACAACAGAATGGCTTAAACAGACGAAAATACACCTTCTGGAGTGGCCCAGTAAGAGTCCTGACCTCAACCCAATTGCGATGCTGTGGCATGACCTCAAGAAAGCGATTCACACCAGACATCCCAAGAATATTGCTGAGCTGAAACAGTTCTGTAAAGAGGAATGGTCAAGAATTACTTTCTCCGTTTATACACAATTTGTCTAACCGTGGACTGATGAACAGCAAGGTTTTTGGAGATACTTTTATAAGCCTTTCCAGCTTTAAGCAAGTGAACAATTCTTAATCGTAGGTCTTCTGAGAGCTCTTTTATGTGAGGCATCATTCATATCAGGCAATGGTTCTTGTGAAAAGCAAACCCAGAACTAGTGTGTGTTTTTATAGGGCAGGGCAGCTGTAACCAACACCTCAAATCTCATCTCATTGATTGGACTCAAGTTGGATGACACCTCACTCCAATTAGCTCTTGGAGATGTCATTAGTCTAGGGATTCACATACTTTTTCCACCTGCACTGTGAATGTTTACATGGTGTGCAATAAAAACATGGTAACATTTAATTATTTGTGTGTTATTAGTTTAAGCAGACTGTGATTGTCTATTGTTGTGACTTAGATGAAGATCAGATCACATTTTATGACCAATTTGTGCAGAAATCCATATTATTCCAAAGGGTTCACATACTTTTTCTTCCAACTGTATGTCCAGATGTTGCAGAGAGCATTCCTCATGACTGAGGGCCCTCGTCTGTGTGGTAACGACTGTGTTTTTCAACAGGACAACGCTACAGTACACAATGCCCGCAGGACAAGGGACTTCTTCCAGGAGAATAACATCACTCTTTTGGCCCATCCTGCGAGTTCCCCTGATCTAAATCCAATTGAGAACCTTTGGGGATGGATGGCAAGGGAAGTTTACAAAAATGGACAACAGTTCCAGACAGTAGATGGCCTTCATGCGGCCGTCTTCACCACTTAGAGAAATGTTCACACTCACCTCATGGAAACGCTTGCATCAAGCATGCCGAAACAAATTTTTTAAGTGATAAACAATAACGGCGGAGCTACTCATTCCTGAGTTCATGTTTGGAAGTTGGATTTCTGTTTTGGGCAGGTTTAGTTTTTTTTTTGGAAGTGTGGTCCTAAACTTTTGATCAGCTGAAAAACAGCCTGTTTCAGTTTATTCGTTGTTTTCATTAAATTGAATGCTCAAAAAATGTTTTGTCTCACTCCCATTTCTTCTTGTTGCATGTTGAAGCTCTACTTGGAACCTTGTTAAGATCCAGCCATGTTAAATATGATTTTTTGCCATTTTTCAAGTGGTCTTAAACTTTTGATCAGGACTGTATTACTCTGTTTAAATATTGACAGGCATGTGCCCCAATATAGAGCCATTTTTGCCCAACTTGTTCAGAACACGGCATTACTTTTTATGATACTACTGTGCAGGGATTTTTTTTTTCTCAGAGAAAAGGTGGTGGAACTCACCCCCCCCCCCCTCCGCTGGCCACGCCCCTACCCACCCCTAGGACCGCCCCCTAAAACCGCCCCTTTAGAGAACAGGGATGCAAGTAAAATTTGGGGGGGGCTATAAAAGTCCAGCCCAGCAAAGAAACCCCCAGATGGGGATGGCACTGTTAATGGGGGATCTGGGGATGGCACTGTTATGGGGTGGAGGATCTGGGGATGGCACTGTTATGGGGGATCTGTGGATGCCATCCACAGACCCCCCCCCCCCCCCCTTAACAGTGCCATCCACAGACCCCCCCCCCACCCCTTAACAGTGCCATCCACAGACCTGACCCCCCCGCCCCTTAACAGTGCCATCCACAAAACTGACCCCCCCCCCCCCCCGCCCCTTAACAGTGCCATCCACAGACCCCCCATTGCCACTCCAGTACAGTTATAAAATGTGTAATTCAATTAATAATGATTCATGCTGCCCCCTCTGTAGTATAACATTCAATATATCCTACTCACAGGGCTACTGTTATATCGTAATGCAGGCCGGCCGGGCAGACGAGCGGCAAAGTGACTGACTGATGTCACGTGCCTGCGCCGCCTGCTTCATTCATAAAGTAGGCCGGGCAAGCACGTGACGTCAGTCAGTCACTCTGCCGCTCGTCTGCCTGGCCGGCCTGCATTACGATATAACAGTATCCCTGTGAGTAGAATATATTGAATGTTATACTACAGAGGGGGCAGCATGAATCATTATTAATTGAATTACACATTTTATAACTGTACTGGAGCGGCGGGGCCGGAGCACAGTGAACGCACCGGCCCCCAGCTCCTCCTCCCAGTCCCTCCCCTGCTGATACATCGCAGCCTGCGATGCTGGAGCATCACAGGCTGCGATGTCAAAAGGTGGCGGAACGCCGTTCCGATGCATTCCGCCAGAAAAAAAGCCCTGCTACTGTGTGTGTATAAACATTGGCAGGCATCACCCTCGAATAAAGGATCTTTTTTGGAACTTTTTTAAATTTAAAAAACTATTTTTTATCATGGCAAAAGTGTTTACCCAAAGTCTGATATATGTACAAAGTTAGCATTAGTAAAAGTCAAAGAGCTTGAATGTGGTGAAATACACTACTAGGAAACCCCTCAGGTTGCAAATCCGCTCATCTTCATATCTCTTTACTCACGGAGTAAAGGTGTACCTATGTAGATGTTCGGGCCAATTACCAGGTGTGAAGCTCATTCCTGATAACTGGCCTATGCAGTGGCATACATAGAGAAGTAAGGGCCCCATAGCAAGGATCAAACCAGGCCCCCCACACAGGACAGAAGGGTTTCTGCCTAAACCCTTTTCATTGACACTTGGGCCATTTTTTTTTCCCCTGCCTCATTAGCTAAAAGTTGTTTCTTTAGAAGGTAGAGTCCTGACCAAGTTTTCACCTCCAGTAGAAGAGGAGAAAATCCCAACTATGACTGGGCCCCCTCTTCCCCTGGGCCCCATAGCAGTCGCATGGTCTGCCGCTATGGTAGTTACACCCCTGGGCCTATGTAAATATGACACTGATCAGCTGACAAACAAACGTTTACTAATTTGTTGGCTGATCAGATGGTTTCTGCATCTGTTGCCGACATGCTGTAAAAGAATAGGGGACTAATGACATAGTAATGAGTGTTCATTCCAAATTCACTTTCCATCAACCTGTGTTAGGATGGATTCACACACGTTGTGTGTTAAGTCCTTTTGCATTTTTTGTGTTATTTTTTTTGCACACAACGCGTATGGAGCATGGTCACTGCAGAGGCCCGCTCCATACACCCGCGGGCGCATAACTCTGTATATATACGGCGTTATGGGTTTAGAGATTAAGGGTACCTGCATACGAGTGCAGGTTTACTAAGAGAAAATCTGCACCGTTTTTCATTTTTCCACATGAAAACCACACCAAGTAACGATTGTATTGCTTGCATTTTTTTAGTGTGGATTTGATGTGGTTTTGCTGCATATCTCACCTTTCCACACCAGAAATCGCAAACAAATGACATGTTGCAGACTTCAAAATCCACATGGAAAAAAAAGAGCATATGTGTACACGAGATTTGTCTAATCTTATTCACTTTGCTGGTACTGTATTACACTAAACAAGAGAGAAGGAACATATAATACATAGTAGATAATCTGCACACTAACTGTGCTTCATCTGCACACTTGATATAGGTTTGGAAAATCTAAACGAGAGAAAGCATGATTAAAGGGATTGTACAGAGTTAGGGCTCATGCACATGGCCATAGCAGGTTTTGCAGTCGGTAAATTGTGGATCCACAAAACACGGACACCGGCCGTGTGTATTCCACATTTTGTGGAATGAAACGTCCTTCCATCTTTAGAACAGTCCTATCTTTGTCTGTAAAACAGACAAGTGTAGGACATGTTCTATTATTTTTCGGGTGCTGTGGAACAGACATACGGAGGCGGACAGCACACCACATCTTTTGTGGTCCCACTGACGTGATCTGGTCCACATCAGACCTGCAAAAAATGCAAATTGGATGTGGACAAAAAACATGGCCATGGCCCTTGGAAAAGTGGTTTTCTTCCAGAAATGGCACCACCCCTGGCCAAGGGTTGTTTGATTATTACAGCTCTACGGACACGTGTGCACTGTGTTTGAAAGAAAGCAAATGTTTTCAAATGGAGAAGGCATAATATAACGAAGTTAGATATTCTATATACATCTAGCAATTTTTGTTGAACAACCACATCATTTTAAAACTGAAATAAATAATGCTTCAAATATGAAATTCAACAAATTTATGTTTATTTCTAAAATTAACATTTACGTTAAAAGTAACAGAAAATCAGTCCCTTATTGGTACAAATACCTAAAGATTAAAATAATGCTCAGAAGCCTGCCAAATATTTACACTGTATAGTAATGTATACTGATTAAAGGTTGTATTTTTTGCATTCTGATAGTATATTCCCATTTACAGTCAGTAAGCGCTTATAAATATAACATCCACAAGGATTAATGAACAAGAAATGAAAGCATATCACAGCTGGGTTCAATTACCTATTACTTAAATACAGATAATCATAAAGGACTTCCACTAAACTTTTGATCCGCTGGAGGGATTTGTGTGATTTTTGGAAGTGTTTATGTTTGATGTATGCTGAGTTTAAATATGTAATTTTTATGGAGATGGAATGTATGGTTTCAAAGTTACAGTGTATGTTTAAAAACTGTATTTTTACTGTCTGTGATAGTTATGTTAATCCATAATTATATCCCAGACAGAAGGGAGGATTTTGTGTATTTGGGTGGGGATTCCTGCCCTATTGTTCCCACATGTGTATTCGTGATTTCCCTTTGTCCTGGGAGATAATTGAATTGCGCTTAGGGTGTCTCCAGGGCAGAGAGGAGGAAACCATGATGCATTGTGGTGACCTGCATAAATACGGGCGGGTAGCCCTCAATAAAGAATTCAGTTCATGTTTTTCTAACCCTTCAAAACGCAGCCTTGTCTCGTTATTGGAGGGAATTGCTGCATCACGCTGGGGATTGCTATGCTCTGCATATTCCCTGGAGGAGAGATCTTTCCCACACGGTCCTGAATGCTGGAGGTTCATTCAGGGTGGAAGGAAGACGGCGCGGCTCCAGTTACGCTACGGCGGTTGTGGAGTCTGCGGTGCTTGTGGTGTCCAGTGCGGTGCTTGTGGTCCTCGGCGCACGCTAGGAAGCGTCCATTAACGGAAGCGGATCCGTTACAATTACTTTGCTGGCTTGATGAATTTTTCCATCTCATTACTTATATCCAGGGTTATGACCACCCTGTAATCAAGCAGCGGTAGCTGTGCTTGCACACTAAAGGAAAAAGCGTCTGCCTCTCTGGTGGCCAGGATTCTAGAAGTGTGCATAGACTGGCACTTTTTCCTACAGTGGGCAGGCACGTCCACCGCTGCTGGATTGCAGGGTGGTCTTAACACCTGCATACGAGCAAAGTATATTGCAATCGAAAAATTAAAAAAGCCAGTTAAGGAGGCAATATGGACAATCATGATACATTAATAAGTGCCTTGTATTAACTTTCCCTACATTATAATATCCATTTGCTTAAGCGAGACAACTCTTTTAAACTTCCAGTAATTTAGTGCAGATAAAAAAACAAAAAAAGTTACACTAAGGGTCCATTCACACGTCCGTAATTTGGGTCCGCATTCGTTCCGCAATTTACGGACCCATTCACTTTCAATGGGGCTGGAACGGATGCAAATCCACATTTCCTGGATCCGCATCCGTTTTTTCGGGATCCGCAATTTCATTCCTGGAAAAAATAGAACATGTCCTATTCTTGTCCGCAATTGCGGACCAGAAAAGGCATTTTCTATTAGGGTCCATTCACACGTCCGTAATTTGGGTCCGCATTCGTTCCGCAATTCGGACCCATTCACTTTCAATGGGGCTGGAACGGATGCAAATCCGCATTTCCTGGATCCGCATCCGTTTTTTTGGGATCCGCATCTGTTTTTCGGGATCCGTTTTTTCGGGATCCGCAATTTCGTTCCTGGAAAAAATAGAACATGTCCTTTTCTTGTCTGCAATTGCAGACCAGAAAAGGCATTTTCTATTATAGTGTCTGTGATGTGCGGATCCGCAAATTGCGGATCGCACATTGCAGGTGTCCGTGTTTTGCGGATGCGCAAAACACTTACGGACGTGTGAATGGACCCTTAGGCTATATTCACACGTCCGTGGTGTGTTGCGGGTCCGCAACACACCAGCCCGTCACCCCCATAGAAATGCCTATTCTTGTCCGCAAGCTGCGGACAAGAATAGGACATGCTCTATCTTTTTGCGGAGCTGCGGTCCCAAAATCGGGGCCGCGCTCCGCAATTGCGGCTGCAGATGCCGGATCCGCAAAACACTTACGGACGTGTGAATGGACCCTTAGGGTACTTTCACACTTGCGGAAGAGGATTACGGCAGGCAGTTCCGTCGCCGGAACTACCTGCCGGATACGGCAATCCTGACGCAAACGGATGGCATTTGTCAGACGGATCCGGATCAATCTGACAAATGCATTAAAATACAGGATCAGTCTCTCCGTTGTCATCCGGAAAAAATGATCCGGTATTTTATTTTTTTTCATAGGTCTGCGCATGCGCAGACCAGAAAACCGGATCCGTTTTGCTGAAACACTTAATGCCGGCATGTGTTCAGGATTTTTGGCTGGAGAGAAAACTGCAGCATACTGCAGTATTTTCTCCGGCCAAAAAAACGTAAGAGGGACTGAACTGATGTATCCTGATGCATACTGAACGTAATGCTCTCCATTCAGAATGCATTAGGATAAAACTGATCAGTCTTTTTCCGGTATTGAGCTCCTGTGACGGAACTCAACACCGGAAAAGAAAAACGCTAGTGTGAAAGTACCCTTAAAGTTTCAGTTATCAATACTAAACGGATTTAAAAAAAAGTTTGGCGTATAACTGGACGTATCCATGAATGGAATTGAATCCTGAGCATCCCTTTACATACATTCATATATAAAAATATACTGTACTTCATTTTGCTACAACTACTAACTGGTTGGTGCATAGCTGTGGCAGATCTAATTAGCATGTTTTATTCTGAGTAAAGTCTGAACAATATTGCACACAATGTACTTTGTGGGAAGTAAAACATCATGCTTTCATCGACACCGACTGTATGGGAGGGGAGGGGAGTCAATAGCCTAAATCAAGTGTGTATTTTATATGCACACAATGTAAAGCCAACAATTTTGTTGTGCCTTGCACCCTAAATGTGTTATAGTTCAAACCCATTATACTAATTTAGTACATTTACCAATTAACGAGAACATTAATTTTCACTTATAAAGGGTCAAACAACTCAATTGAATTTTTTTTACTTACAGTAATATGTATTAGCTCCATTGTTATTAAAAGATAATACACGAAGAGGGTTCTTTATCAATAACATTTTCTACCCCAGTCTTGATACCCCATGTGCTGCTGGAGGATGTGGTTAAGTTATGACTTTCGATAAACTAAGTACAGTCTGTGCCTAGACTGAAATCTACACCAGCTCATAGAACTAGCAATCTACATGAGTCTTCTAGTGTGAGTACATAATAAATCTGCTGAGGGTGATGGCCTAACTCACACCATTCCCCCTTTTCAGAAACGTGGCAAGGGCAGAGGGAAAAATGGCATTTGCACAATATAAATTTTGCACAAATGATGCTTAAAAAAATGGCACACGTTTTTTACACTAGTTTTCTTGTTGTAGGGGGCAATCAATCCCCTAACACTTCTGGAAAGGAGTTTTAAAATGTACAGTCTTGCTTAAAATTTTGTGAACCCCTCAGAATTTTCTATAATCCTGCATAAATTTGACCTAAAACTACATCAGGATTACACAAAAGTCATAAAATTATCAAATAGATAAGTGAACAATATTAGAGACTTAGGGGGACATTTCTCAAATCAGATAAGTAAGGTTTTTGGTTTAAAATCGTTGCATGATATGTAAATTGCAACTTTGTGACATTTTGGAGACGTGCCAATTTTCAAAGTGGACCAGACCTCCTCTGTATATGTACAAGTCCGGTCTTTAAAGATGGCGCCCGCTTGTGAGTGCCATAACTGCTGGGTTTATGCTGTTTTACATAGCATGGGCCTGGAGGTAAATGTCTGATCGTTGGTAATGTTTATCATTGACATTTAACCCCTCAGATGCCGTGGTCAACAGCATCTGGGAGCAATAAAACCAGGAGCGGTGCGCTTCTCAGCTTTGGAAGCCTTCCCCTGGCTAAGATTGGGGAAGGTGGCCTGTACTGGTAATAGACCTATGCTTGTAGAAGGCTGACAGGCCAATTACTAGTATATTTGAATGCTGATTCTACATTTTATGTGTCACTACACCTCCCAAAAATAAATTTTATAAACTGATCATAAAATAGTACACACTCACACAATGGTATTAATAAAAACTACAGATTTTCCTGCAAGAAATGAGCTCTCACACAGCTCCATAAAAAAAAAATTATGGGGGTCATAATATGGAGATAAGAAAAAATAGTGTAGGTGTATTTTATTTTTATTTTTTTAGGACTAAGTCAGGCAACACAATGCAGTTGCACTAAATACATGCACCATTACAAAAACTTAGTGCAACCACACAATGCAAAAACAGACTTAAAATTGACATGAAAACGATCTCAATGATAAACATCCCCCTTAGTCTTATTTATAAGTCTTATTTATTGAGGAAAATTATCCAATATTACGTCTGTCAGTAGCAAAAGTTTGTTAACATTCAGAATTAGTATATCATTTTAAAGACCTGCTTTATTTAAAGAACAGGGATTTATCAAGTCTGATCTTCACAACACGTTTGTGGAAGTGTATCATGGAATGAACATTGGAGATTTATGAGGACTTCAGAAGAGTTGTTGATGCTAATCAGGATGGAAAAGGTTATCAAATCATCTCTAAAGGAGTTTAGACTCAACCGATCCACAGAGATTGTGTACAAATATGGAAAATTTAATTATTACTCTCCCCAGAATGGTCAACAAACATATCACGCCAAGAACAAGGCATGTAATAGTCTGCAAGGTCACAAAAGGAACCCAAGGTAACCTCTAAGCAACTAAAGGCCATTCACACTAGCTAATTGAGCCAACAATCAGGAGGACAGTGAACAACGGTGGGCATGAGAGGATTGCAAGGAGAAAGCCGCTGCTCTCTAAAATGAACATTGCTCCTTGTCTTAAGTTTGCTAAAGATCTCTTGGACAAGCCAGAAGGCTATTGGAATAATTTGTGTGGATATATGAGGAAAAAAACACAACTTTTTGTTTTGAATGATGCTTCATATGGAAAATAGAAAACACTGCATTCCAGCATAAAAAACCTCATCCCATCTGTAAAACACAATGATGGTAATAATACTATCCTGTTTTGCTGCTTCTGGGCTAGGACGGCTTGCTATCATTGTCGGAACAATGAATTCTGAATTATAACAGCAAATTGTAAAATGCAAATGTAAGGACATCCATCTGTGAGCTGAATCTAAACAGAACATACAGCATGATAACAACCCTAAGGACACAAGTCGTTCTGCCAAAGAATAGTTAAAGAAAAATAAAGTTAAAATTTTGGAATTGCCAAATCAAAGTCTTGACCTTAATCCAATAGAAGGAAACCCACCAACATAACAGTTGAGTTAAAGCTGTTTTGTACGAAGGAACAGCATAAAATTCCTCCAAGCTGATGTGCAGGACTAATCAACAGAAATTACCAGAAATGTTTAGCTGCAGTTATTGATGCGCACGTAGGTCACACCAGATACTAAAAGCAAAGGTTCCTTTACTTGCCACTCACAGCTGTGGTATTAGATAATTTTCCTCGGTAAATAAGTGAGCAAGTTTTTTTGCAATCTGAAAATAGCTAACCCTAATCGCTGCTATTTTTTTTTTCACACTCCTCTAGAAATGTTCTATCCATGTCCACAAAATATGTTCTCTCTCTTTTATGAGAAAGGACATATGGATGTGGACAGCACATGTTGCGCTGCCTGCATCTTTTGCAGCCCTATTGAACAAATAGGTCTGTATCTGGATAGAAAGCGAAGCTACGTTCGCGTGCATAAGTCCTTAGTGCTTGCTTTCCAACTCCGTTCAATGTATAAACTATTTTATAACAAGTATTATAATTCAAGACTGGTTTACATGGCCCGATTGCCAGGCAGATTATCGGGGACAAACGTTCCTACGAACACTCGTTCCTGATAATCTGCACATCTAAACATACTTCTGATCTCCAGATGAACAAGCGAAATGCTGTAGTATGTACTATGATAAAAGAAAAAAAAAAAAAGAAAAAAATACAAAAAAAAATCAATGGTGCCTAAAAGGCATACATTCAATTTATGGCAAAGTCAAAAGCCACGTCATCTTAAAGTGACATCATTGCAATAGCCTTAGATTCATCTCCAGTTAAAATTGCAGTCGGAAATAGGAGATGCAGCAGAAATAAATATCTGAAGTTCGTAAAACATTTTAAGATGGAAAGTCTTGCAGGACACGCAAATAGATTTAGATGATATTTTTACATCACCATATTCTGCCCCGCATACATTTTTTATAGTTATATCTACTGAGCTGTGTCTGGGCACATTTTTTTGCGGGACAATCTGTAGTTTTTGTTGAAACCATTTTGGAGTGTGTGTGACTTTTTGATCATATTTTATAAAAAAATTTGGGTAAGAAGCAATGAAAAAATGGCAAATTGGCCATTTTGACCCTTTTTATCCCCGTTACGCCATTCGCAGTATTGGAAAAATATTTTAATATTTTAATAGTATAGGCGTTTTCGGTTGCGGTGATACCTATGATGTTTATATTTTTTGTTATTTAGGTATTTTTATTATACGGAAAAGGGGGGTGATTTAAACTTAGATTTTAATTTTTTTTATATATATTTAACGTTTTTTTTCGTAATGTGAGCCTACAAAATCTATTTTTTAAGTTTGAACAATCATGTATTTTTAAACTGCACTTATTAAGAATTGCAAATTTTTTATTTTGGCCTGCCATCTGGTGGGTAAAATAAGAATTGCACTTTGAATGTTGAGCCCATTCAAATAAATTACCGGCTTCCCCATTGGCCGCAGGGGATCTCACTGTGATCTCACTTGAATTATTATAATTTCCGGTCGCGGTAATTAGCTGCAGATCTCTGCTGTATGAAACAGCAGAGATCCGCCGGCCATGACGCCTGCTGCACGTGCGAGCTGGCGCCATGTTTGCCTATCGCTCCAGCACCGTAGCGAAGCGGTAAAAACACTTGTCACTTTAAATTTGTCGACTTTTGCAGGAACTTATGAACTGATGGCCTCCCTTCAGGTTAGGTTATCAAGATCAGATTGGTAGGGGTCCAACTCCCACTAATCAGCTGCTTCAGTAGTTACTAGTTCTGGAAACTACACAGTTGGAGCCGCAAGCACAAGTTTCCATCCATTGGGTAGTAGCAGTTCCTGGGTTACTGCAGCAGAGCTCTCAATAGGCACTGAGCTGCAGTATGCTGGAAGCTACACAGTGGACAGAGCCAGAAACACTGGTGCCAACCCGAAACTGGTAGGTGAGGTTGCAGGGTGTTGGATCCCCACCAATCTGATATTGATTGCCTATCCTGAGGATAGCCCCTTTAAGGCTATGGCAGTGGAAATACTGCAGATTTACAAGGGAAAATCCCCAGTATATTACAGTATCAGCAAAGTGGATGAGATTTTAACAAATCAGAGCCCAATGTAGCAGAAAAATATCCATTGTGCATGTTTTAAATCAGATTGTCACTCTTGTTAAATGTAAAATCATTTGGCTGGGATCCCACTATAACTTGTTCATTTGAAGAGATATTGGGGAAGATTTTTTAAAACTTGTGCAATGAAAACTGGTTTGGTTGCCCATAGCAGCAAATCAGATTCGACCTTTCATTTTTCAGAGTTAGTTTTGAAATTGAAAGAATCAATCTGATTTGGTTGGAGTGGGCAACTAAGCCAGTTCTCCCTCAGACC
Source organism: Bufo bufo (assembly GCF_905171765.1). NCBI lineage: Eukaryota > Metazoa > Chordata > Amphibia > Anura > Bufonidae > Bufo > Bufo bufo. Next base: position 249,287,163 of record NC_053393.1, on the reverse strand, counting down.
AGTAGTATTGAAATTTTAGCAGGAAATTGGTATGAAAACTAATATGTTCACACACATGTTTTAGGGTGGGTTTACACATAGGTTTATAGTGCAATTTTCCGCACTTTTGTGGCTTTAGTGCTTTCTTGCAGTAAAAACGTTAGGTCCAGATGGTAGCTGAATGTAATCGGAAATATGAAACACAGGACACAAACTTTTTTGATACTTTTCTTTTTCTTTAAACACAGCATGCTGAAACTTTTGGCTTTTTATGACATCCTGTATAGGTGAAAGACACCAGAAAAAAAAAAAAAAAAAAGTAGTAGCTTTTCTAGACAAAACTGTTGCAAGACACATTTATCAAACATGAGACATTTGATAAATGTGGCATAAAGTACTCCAACACAGACTCAAGCAAATCGAACTTCAAATATTCCATTTATGATAAATTCCCCCATGTGTATCATCACTTACACACGGATTTTCTGTAAGGACATTTTCTAGAATCTCTTATAAAAATACCCCTACATTAAAAGTTAAAAACAAATGAATATGTGAGGTATTTTTTTGTTTATATATTATTAGGTCATCGATATCAGATTAAATGGGATCCAACACCCCCAGTGATCAGCTTTTTTGGGCAGCTCTAGCCACTGTGCAGTTTCTGGCACTGGCGTACTGCAGCTGAGGTACCATTCACTTTTAGTTTAATATATAGAATACTATTTGGGAAAGCCAAACACATACATTTGTGTCTTTTTTTTTTTACAAGACATGCATTTTTAAAAAGCAAAGTATATACCCCTCAGATGTCACTTCCTCTATGGAGTTAAAAACGCAATGTGAAAATGGCACAAACAATGAAAAAAAAAATGATACAAGCAGTTTTTGAAGCAGGGGCAAAAAAAAAAATATAAAAAAAATATGCATATGGCCTCATTCAGACGACCGTATGTGTTTTGCGGTTCCGCAAATATGCGGATCCGTTCTTCCGTGAAAAATGGGAACGGATGGTGTTTCGTTTTTGCGGATCCGCAAAAAAACGGAAGGTGTCTTTGTAATTTTTATATAAAGATCTCTGTGCAGAAAAAAAAAAAGTGATATAAATAATTCCTGTCAGATAGCTTGAGCGCCATTTTGTCCGGCTTTGATTGCACTGAGAGCTTTAGTGTGAGACTTGTGCTTGGTCGGCATCTGTTTCGTGCTATATTTCTGGTCTATCATGGCTAATCATCGAGAGGTTCTTCTGTACTGGCTAATTTCTCGCAGATTTGGACAGCAGCCAGCAATGCTGTCTGAAGAACCGAGGAGGAGGCGGTGGGTTCATCCCATTGTCTCGCAGCGTCTACAGAAGGGCCACTTTCACAAATTATACTTTGACTTACGGCAGCACCCTGATAAATTCCAGGGTTACTGCCGTATGTCTGTACAGACATTTGATATGTTGCTCGCGTCTCTTCGTTCTGGGCTCACTTTCCAGGACACCAACATGAGGCGCAGCATCTCACCTGAAGAAAGACTTCTAGTCACGTTGAGGTAAGTTTATTAGTCTATCCTTTATTATTTAGTGAAAAAAACAAAAACAAACTTAATAATGTTATTTTTCTCTTCACAGGTTCCTTGCGACTGGGAACTCTTTAGCATCTTTGCATTATGAGTATCTGCTGGGAATCTCAACGATATCTGGGATCGTCTGTCACACGTCAACTTATCTGGCAGCGACTCAGAGATGCGGTGATGCCCCAAGGCAGAAGATTGGCTTAGAATTGCTGATGGGTTTTATCAATCTGCGCAGTTTCCAAACTGCCTAGGGGCATTGGATGGCAAACACATACATGTTAACCACTTCCCATCTGGGCCCTTTGCCCCCTTCCTGACCAGGCCAAATTTTGCAAAACTGACATATCTCACTTTATGTGGTAATAACTTTGGAACGCCTTTATTTATCCAAGTCATTCAGAGATTGTTTTCTCGTGACACATTGTACTTCATGATAGTCATAAATTTGAGTCAAAATATTTCACCTTTATTTATGAAAAAATCCCAAATTTACCCAAAAATTTGAAAAATTCGCAATTTTCTAAATTTCAATTTCTCTGCTTTTAAAACAGAAAGTGATACCTCATAAAATATTTATTATTTAACATTCCCCATATGTCTACTTTATGCTGGCATCATTTTGGAAATGTCATTTTATTTTTTTAGGACGTTAGAAGGCTTAGAAGTTTAGAAGCAATTCTTCAAATTTTTAAGAAAGTTGCCAAAACCCACTTTATAAGGACCAGTTCAGGTCTGAAGTCACTTTGTGGGGCCTACATAGTGGATACCCCCATAAATGACCCCATTATAGAAACTACACCCCTCAAGGTATTCAAAACCGATTTTACAAACTTTGTTAACCCTTTAGGCGTTCCACAAGAATTAAAGGAAAATGGAGATCAAATTTTTAAATTTCACTTTTTTGGCAGATTTTCCATTTTAATCAATTTTTTTCTTTAACACATCGATGGTTAACAGCCAAACAAAACTCAATATTTATTACCCAGATTCTACGGTTTACAGAAACACCCCACATGTGGTCGTAAACTGCTGTATGGGCACACGGCAGGGCGCAGAAGATAAGGAACTCCACATGGTTTTTAGATGCCATGTCCCATTTGAAGCCCCCTGATGCACCCTTACAGTAGAAACTCCCAAGAACTGACCCCATTTTGGAAACTAGGGGATAAGGTGCCAGTTTTATTAGTACTATTTTTGGGTACATATGATTTTTTGATCATTCATTATAACACTTTATGGGGCAAGGTGACCAAAAAATTGGTTGTTTTAGCACAGTTTCTATTTATTTATTTTTACAGCGTTCACCTGAGGGGTTCAGTCAAGTGACATTTTTATAGAGCAGATTGTTACGAACGTGGCGATACCTAATATGTATACTTTTTCTCATTTATTAAAGTTTTACACAATAATAGCATTTTTGAAACCAAAAAATTATGTTTTAATGTGTCCATGTTCTGAGAGCTATAGTTTTTTTATTTTTTGAGAGATTTTCTTATGTAGGGGCTCATTTTTTGCGGGATGAGGTGACGGTTTTATTGGTACTATTTTGTGGGACATACGCGTTTTTGATCACTTGGTGTTGCACCTTTTGTGATGCAAGGTGACAAAAATTGCTTGTTTTGACACAGTTTTTTTTTTTTTTTTACGGTGTTCACCCGGGGGGTTAGGTCATGTGATATTTTTATAGAGCTGGTTTTTACGGACGCGGCAATACTAAATATGTCTATTTTATTTTATTTTTTCTATTTTAAATTTTTTTTTTTATTCCTTACTTGGGATTTTTTTATTTTTTACATGTGAAACTTTTTTTTTATTTTATTTTCTCAACCCTTTATTTTTTTTTTTACACTTTTCGTCCCCCATAAGGTCATACAAGACCTCTGGGGGACATTTACTTCACTTTTTCATTTTTTTTTCACAGTTGATTTCTCCTGTAACTGGGGCTGACATAGTAGCCCCAGTTACAGGACAAATGCACCCCTATAGAGGCTGTACAGCAGCAATCCTGCGCTGTACAGCCTCACAGCAGGGCTGATCGAGGTCTCTGAGAGACCTCACACAGCCCCTGCACACTCCGGTCACGGCGGTCACATGACCGCCGGGCCGGAACAGGAAGCGCACAGCGCTTCCTGCTCTGCAGACACAGCGCTCGGTGAGCGCTGTGTCTGCAGCGATCGTGAAGGCAGGGACACCTGGGCACTGTCCCTGCCTTGTCTTAGGGTTGCCCTGCTGTCACTGACAGCGGGCAACCCGATCAGCAGCTGCACGATTAGCGTGCAGCTGCTATTTCTGACAGGACGTTTTAAAACGTGCTGTCAGAAATAGACGTCCACCCATAGGACGTTTATATCCTATGGGCGGACGTGAGGCGGTTAAGAAACCGCCTCACTCAGGGTCCCAGTATTTTAATTTTAAACAATATTTTTCAATAGTGCTGTTGGCATTAGTTGACAGTAATTATAGATTTATTATTGTTGATATTGGGGCCTATGGAAGCACAGCAGACGCCCGCATCTTCTGTTCTTCCCGAATGGGTGAACGGCTTCGCGCCAACCAACTTGCCTTGCCAGAGCCCAGACAACTACCCGGATCTTCTGCTTCAGCCGCTCCATTTGTAATCGTGGCAGACGAAGGGTTTGCATTATCTCCACATGTAATGCAAGCTTTTCCTAGACGCGATTTGGATGACCGAAAGCGCATATTTAATTATCGTCTGTCTCGTGCACGTCGATATGTAGAATGTGCTTTTGGGATACTGTCCAATAAATGGAGAGTGTTCTTGTCATCCTTGCAAATGAGTCCGCAAAATGCCACCCTGGTGATACAGGCATGTGTGATTTTACACAACTTCACCAGGATTCATGATGCACCCTCTGAACCTGAAGTGGCCCCTTTTCCAACAACCACATCTGTTGGATTAGACCATAATCCGCAAGGAAGGCCTGGATCTGCTGGACTAGCAGTTCGAGAACTCTTTGCCGATTACTTCATTAGTAGAGAGGGTGCATTATCATGGCAGCTGAACAGCATCCGTTGTACTCGTCGTTAATTTTTGGGTTATGGTTATCTAAATTAATTTAAAATAATTTTCTAGTTAGTTAGTTCCCATATTGTTAGATTAGATTAGGGACTCGCAATATAATGAGCCTTGACGTTGGCTTGCGAGCTAAGGTATTTTGGAAAATCATTAAAACATTTAATGAATGATTTTGCAAAAAACTGACTAATACCTCATTGGGATATAGAAACAAACTTTATGCTATATCACGGCTGAATGTAGTCAGGCACATTGGTCTGGGGACGGCCCATATGTCCCGGAGAGGCATACATTGTGCGTATGTCAGTGCACAGTATCATAGATTACAATGATGCTCTTCCTATCGGGCTAGCTGCTGGATTATTATTTATCATTTATAATTACAGTACATTAATACCATACCGGGGGACCGATGCACACAGCATCCTATGATACTGTGCGCATAATGTATGCCACTCTAGGACATAGGTTAATTTCACACTTGACGCTGGACGGATCCGACAGACGTTTGATCATTTTTGTTTGAAATCTCATTATTAGACAAAGATCATAATTCAATAAAGCAATCCAAAGTTGAGTGAGTCACATCGTTATGGAAGCAAGGCATACATCATCAAGGGCATAGCCTAACAATACACGTAAACATGAGGTGATCACTCATCTGAGACCAAATAGTCTCATTAGATAAATGATCTTACAGAAACAAGAATGTTGTACAAAACAAGTGAACAGAGCTAACGGCTCTAACACGGTTTCACCTCATGTAATAAACTACAATCGGCATAGTGTTTGAGAATGAAAATATAGCTTATTACATCAACTAAATCTTCAAACATATCAGTTCTGGTCAAAACCTATTGGTGAGGGAGATAAACAAGTATGTTGGGAGGAGGCAAGGGGGGGGGGGGGTCTCAAAAAGTGGCCAGAGTGGACATCTCGCCTTTCATAGGTTAAGTAGTACCGGGTTGCAATGAGTTCAGGTATTCCGCTCTATAGTGCAGCCAAGGCTGCCTGATCTGTAGAAAGCGGTCTCTGTTATGGTATGTCCATCCAATCAGTTCCTCCATTTGGCATATCTGGTGGACCCTATCTCTCCACATATCCAGGGTCGGGGGGTCTACTGACCTCCATTTCATAGGGATCAGAAGTTTAGCAGCCATCAGCAAGTGTGTGGTCAGGTTATGTTTCCCAGGGCGAAAAACTGGGGTAGGTAACCAGAGTAGTATTAATTGGGCTGTGAGCTTCAAGGATGTGCTACAAATCATATTTATAGTACGCTCCACTTCCGCCCAGAAATTATGGATTCCTGAACACGTCCACCAAATATGAGAAATGGAGCCAGTGGCAATATTGCATCGCCAGCACAAATCTGTGGGGAGCAACTGGATTTTATATAGAAATTCAGGTGTCCTATACCACCTGAATGCTACCTTAACAGAGTTTTCTTGTATTTTTATACATTTAGAAAAGCCGTGTGAGCACTTTTGGATCCATTTCCTATCGGCTTCATTTAAAGTGAGTTGCAGTTCCCTTTCCCTGTCAGCTACCCATGGCGGGGGCTTGGAGTCCCTAGCATTGAGGATTTGTCTGTATATGAGAGTGGTGCATTTATGAGGCAAACGTGGGAGTAAAACAAAATTTTCCAGCCACGTTGGGTCTGCTAAGGGGACAAGCTTGGAGGACTTGAACTGTCTACACATGGACTCAAAATCATTTCTCTGAATAAAGTTTTTCTCCAGGTCTATATCGCCTGAAAGGGTGTTGAAGAAATCAACAGTAGCTTCAAGTCTCCCTAAATCTGCCAATCTATGATTTGACAGTGAAAGCCATATATCAGAGGGATATTTAATTTGGGGGCACAAAAGAGTGGGTAATACTGAGATAGGAGCCAGGGGGGAAATCTTACTTTGCCCTGAATTAAGTTCCTTTGATCTGTGGCAGGTGTGTAACATTCCTCTGGTGAGTACACTGTCAATTTTGGTCTCTCCCCCGGATCCCCCAGGTAGCCATATTCTATGAAACGAGTCTTTGCCCAAGAGGGCCAACTCAAAGTCGATATGCATATATTGAGACTCACATCTAGTCAGTGAAAGCCATCTTTCTAGGTTAATGGCTTGTATATAGGTTGGAAGATCCGGGAGAGAGATGCCACCTTTTTTTTTCCTGCGAGAGAGCAAGCGGAAGGACATTCTAGGGTGACCTCCATTCCAGAGGTGTTTGATCATTTTTGAGGAAAGTGTGAAACTTACGTAGTCTGAATTCCATGGAGAATAGAGTGTGGAAATTTGTGCTAAGGTATTTTCAAGGGTCAGCCCACTCCTAGCCAGAGCTCCCTAATGCTCCACTAAAATTAAATGGGATTGCACAGCGCCTGCACAGCAACATTAGTAAATCTTTACTATGAGGCGCACAGACCGAGTATGCCAAGTTCCGGTGACCGATAGTAAAGATTTGAGAGCTGACCCCTGCTCTGCGGCCGTTGGTGGCCCACAAGACAGCTATGGCCGCCCAATGGCCGTGTGTAATTAGAGGCCTAAAATTATTGAATGGCTAGACCAGGGATGGCCAAACTCGACCCTCCAGCTGTTTCAAAACTACAACTCCCAGACTGCCTACAGCTATCAGCCTACTACATGGCATGGTGGGAGTTGTAGTTTTCCAACAGCTGAAGGGCCGCAGTTTGATGAATCCTGTTATTAACGAAACTACAGTGTGTAAGGTGCAACCTCTTCCAATCTAGCTGTGTATTTCTTTTTTTTTTTTTTTTTAAGAACACTTAAATTAGAAAAAAAAACTGCTGAGACATTTTTGATCAAACAATGTAGTGTAAGAGCTTACATTACCTTGCTCTAGCTCATTGGACACAATCTAGAGTTACCTGAATTAATAAAATAATATGAAAAAGCCATAAATGTGTTTGAACCAAATTTTTTTTTATGAAAAAACAAATAGAAATCATAACTCATACAGGTCTTGGGTAAAAGAGTAACCCTCACATGTTGGGGAGGTAGAGGCGGGGGGGGGGGGGGGTAAACTCGTGTGACCCTTTGAGGCTGGCTCAATACTGGCTCAAACGTTGGCTGGTCAGATGTTACATGCAGCTTTTTTTCTCGCCTCATTTAAACAATTATAAATATTCATGGGCATTATTGGCCCTGCAAATAATTCAAGGACAGCAGTCAATGACGACACCCACATATGCTGCCTTGACCGTGGTACTCTTTGTAGAAATGGTCCCAGTCCTAGCATTATAGAGTCCTCCTGGCACTCCGGCCTGTTTCGGGATAAATACTCGAGAACGTGAGTATCCACCAGGTCTCGAGTATTTGATCCCGGGACTCTGTCGTCTCCTCTTCCTGGATGCTCTGCTAGTCTGGGGTTCATCCGGAAGGTCAGCTGGTGGAGTTGAAGGCTGCGGTGGTGTACGCGCTGGAGAGCAGGGGTCCGGAGGTGACATCACCTGATTACTATCCACAGACCGCGTTTCAGATGGGCCTTCATCCAGACTGTCGACAGTTCTTAATAAGGAATAAAACAAGAATTTTTAATTAATGATTTCAAATTTATAGAATGTTTATTTTTTTTGGAAAAAAATGAACAAATAAACTTACGGCCGCAATTTAAAAATGGGCTTCAGGAACTGAAGTTGCTGGGTGTATAGATATGTTTTTTTTCACCACTATCGCCACTACGTCCTTTTTTTGACGTCTCCTCCCGCCAAAATTGATCACGGCAAGAGTGCCATCTTGTTTTCAAGTTTTTGACTGTATTTAAATAAAATTAATAAAAGAAAAAAATTAATATAGTGTGAATTTTTTAATGTCACAATACAATTTCAAAATGTAAAAAATAAAGTACATGCAAGTACACTAAAAGCAAATGACATGATGCACGTGCACTTATATAACATGCTGTGGATGCTCAGGGAAGTTTGCAAAGTTCTCTGAGCATGCAGATCATGCTAGATAGTAACTGCAAGTACACTAAAAGCAAATGACATGATGCACGTGCACTTATATAACATGCTGTGGATGCTCAGGGAAGTTTGCAAAGTTCTCTGAGCATGCTACACTACAATAAAACCTATACAACTTTAATTTTTTTTCTTTTTTATACATTTTTAGTTTACTTACCAAGTTTCTTGTGCACCTTGCCATCGCCCTTCACCCACTCCTCAGGCAGAAGCTCCTCAGCAATTTTGTACCACGACCTATCCTTACGGACACGGTCGTGGTACAAATCAGAGCGTGTATCCCACAGCTCTGGCTTTTCTTGTATTAATACTATCAAGCTCTCCACAGAGAAAGACATCTTTGCTGTCAGACAAATATGGCTCTTCTATCAGATTTTTGTGAGAGGCACATAGACATGTCTGATAAAAGTATCTATTTATCGGGGGCAGGGATATGTAAATTGCTGACATTCATCCGTATTTTTGCGGATAACATACGGAAGCACTTCCGTATGATCCGCATTTTTGCGGAACCATAGACTTGAATGGGGCTACGGAACGTTTAATGCGGACAACTATAGGACATGTGAGTTTATTTTTGCGGAACGGAACTACGAATGCGGACAGCACACGGTGTGCTGTCCGCATCTTTTCAGAGCCCATAGAAATGAATGGATCCGCATACCATCCGCAAAAATGCGGAACGGATGCGGATCCATTCATACGGTCGTGTGAATGGGCCCTATCTATGACACAAATGCCAGCAAATGAGGAAATAAAGATGCATGGCCAGAGCATGCTGCAATAAAAAAAAAAAAAAAAAGCCATGGACCCCAAAAAAGACACTGTGAAAAAAGCCACAAAGATGCATGTAAAAACAGTAAAAAAATAAAATTAAAATAAAAAAATTAAAATCTGCAGAATAAGTGCTCATGCACACGAACGTATTTTCTTTCAGTGTCCGTTCCATTTTTTTGCAGACCGTATGTGGAACCACTTTAATGGGTCCGCACAAAAAAAAACACAGATGTTACTCATGTGCATTCCGTTTCTGTATGTCCGTTTTTCCGTTCCGCAAAAAAATAAATGTCCTAATATTGTCCACATTACGGACAAGGATAGTACTGTTGAAGGGCCAGCTGTTCCGTTCTGCAAAATACGGAATGCACACGTATTTTATGCGGATAAATTTTTTGCGGACCGCAAAATAAATAGTCATGTGCATGAGCCCTAAACTAAGTGTCCATCCTTTAGACTCATTTCAGACAAGCAATATAAAAGACAGGGTCTGTGAAAAATTTATTGTTTTGTGCACAAGAGTATTCAGTTTTGTCTGGTGATTGAGTTCAGGGTTTCAGGTTTTTTCCGAGTCAATGCATTTTTTCAAGTGCATGAAGAATAACATTCAATATCTCTTGGGCTTGTTTCACAGTACCATTTACCGTTTCGGCAGCCTATTTTGGCTGGGAACAGCCCGCTGGATCCGGCATTGCCGGAATGTCGTCTGGCCTCTAACTATAATGTGGTCCAGTGGAGATCTGACCGAAACCTAGCAAATATGCAGAGACACGGATGAACAAATACTGCCGCTCGCAGGAAGGCTGTACCGGCACTGTAAAACAAGCCTTAGCAACCATCAGTGAAAATTACATTGCATCCAGATGCTTTTTGTTAGTCATGCAGCCCCTTTCATTTCTGTGGGGCCAGGGGGAATGGAAAAAAAAAACAAAAAAAAAAAAACTAAGATAGAAGCTGCTGCGATTTTTCCTAAACGCAGAGATGATCCGTGATAACCAATGCACATACCCATTGAAATGAATGGGTCAGGATTCAGTCTGGATGCTATCCGTTCATAAGACATCTCATCCGGACATAAAGCTCCCTTCTGTAAAGGAAGGCTTAAAGGCTATGTACACCTTTGGAGGCACATTTTTTTATGATTGCATTTTACTTATTTTGGGCTAAAAAAAAATTACATTTTTTTAAAATAAAAATATTGAGCCTGTCACAAAGGATTAACTGTGTGACTCCTACTTTTTACTTTCACTTTGTGCTGTCATCTAATAACCTGTATCTCTAATTTACAAAGAGGTCAAAAACACCTATTTAAGCCACATTTTTATCAGTAAGATAAGAACTGAGCTATAATGAGTGTTTATAATGTCAGAGCAGATATAAGGAGCCCGTCAGATTAGATGCTTCAGGGAGCAGAGACAAAATTCAGATCCCTCTATTAGAGCAAAGCAACTGAAAAAAGGTGACTTTTAAAAATACCTTTTTTATTATTATTATATCAAAAAGGGGTATTGGTATATATATACCACTATAGTGCAAGGAGACATGTGAGTACCTGAATTTCCGAAAGGGGAGTATTTAACCCCCATCAGGAAATCCACAGTAACAGGATAGAAAGAAAAGGAGAACGGGGGAGAGGAGCAGAGTCTTATGGACCGGGCAAGGGCAGAAATGTCTCACCCTAATTTGCCCCCTAGACTGCTCAGCCCAGGGCGACCCCCTGATGGTGGAGGTTCCCTGTGCCCGAACCTATTACTATCCAGTCCCTGTTAATCCCTAACAAGGGAAAGATAACTAAGTAAAGGGTATTAGCGGTTGTCCCAGAAGAGGTGGGTACTGCCGAAGCCCTTCCGATCCACATAAAGGAGTGCCAGTGGTTATCCCAAGGATTGGGTGCCACTGAGACTCTAATAATATAGAAAAAACGAGACCCCAACGCGTTTCGCCTAGAACTCGCTAGGCTCATCAGGGGGTGATCAATATAGTCAAGGATAGACAAGGCTAATATAAAAATATATGATACTTAGCTCCTAAGCCGGATACACATGGTTTTGCAGATTACCCAGAGTAGGGCTGTCCTATTGTAGGTACCTAGGAGAGTATGTAGGCTCAATTAGTATAAGGCCGGCATCTATATTTATATTATGTCAGCATACATCCATCAAGCAACAGAAAAAACAAACAAACCAGGGTCTACTTACATGAGGACAAAGGATAAAGTCCCAGCAAAAAACAAAGTAGCTTGGGCTAAGTTTGAAAGGCCACTGTTGCGGTATTTATCCTGCAAGATGTGCCTGCCCAGGGTGGACTTCCGGACGCCAGAAGACATGCTTCTGGCGTTTGGAACGCATGCCTACCTCCCTGGGTCATTTCCAGTGACGTGGAACGCACCGGATAGAACGCACCAGGCATCTAGATGGATGCCGAGCCCAGAAGTTCCTTCGCGTCACTTCCAGATTCAGGCTGGAACGCATCTTGAGACGCAAATATGAGGTCAAAGTTGCTCGGGAGGCATGTTCTGCACAAAAAATTATCTAACAGCATGGGTATATTGGCGAGAGGATTCGCCCATACTTTCCATGTTGTTTCTTACAGAATAAATCCGCAACTGCAGAGGGGCCAACAAAGAATAAGGGACTGACAGATGTCTCCCATGATTTTTAAAGGGGATATGGAGAAGATGATGATATATAGTTTGGTACCTCCCCCTGATAGTATAGGAGAGGAAAAGAGGCACCAAATTATAACAAGAGATAGGGTGAACTAATACACTGCTCAAAAAAATTAAGGGAACACAAAAAATAACACATCCTAGATCTGAATTAATTAAATATTCTTCTGAAATACTTTGTTCTTTACATAGTTGAATGTGCTGACAACAAAATCACACAAAAATTAAAAAATGGAAATCAATTTTTTTAACCCATGGAGGTCTGGATTTAGAGTCACACTCAAAATTAAAGTGGAAAAACACACTACAGGCTGATCCAACTTTGATGTAATGTCCTTAAAGCAAGTCAAAATGAGGCTCAGTAGTGTGTGTGGCCTCCACGTGCCTGTATGACCTCCCGATGAGGTGGCGGACAGTCTCCTGAGGGATCTCCTCCCAGACCTGGACTAAAGCATCTGCCAACTCCTGGACAGTCTGTGGTGCAACGTGACGTTGGTGGATAGAGCGAGACATGATGTCCCAGATGTGCTCAATTGGATTCAGGTCTGGGGAACGGGCGGGCCAGTCCATAGCATCAATGCCTTCGTCTTGCAGGAACTGCTGACACACTCCAGCCACATGAGGTCTAGCATTGTCTTGCATTAGGAGGAACCCAGGGCCAACCGCACCAGCATATGGTCTCACAAGGGGTCTGAGGATCTCATCTCGGTACCTAATGGCAGTCAGGCTACCTCTGGCGAGCACATGGAGGGCTGTGCGGCCCTCCAAAGAAATGCCACCCCACACCATTACTGACCCAATGCCAAACCGGTCATGCTGGAGGATGTTGCAGTCAGCAGAACGTTCTCCACAGCGTCTCCAGACTGTCACGTCTGTCACATGTGCTCAGCGTGAACCTGCTTTCATCTGTGAAGAGCACAGGGCGCCAGTGGCGAATTTGCCAATCTTGGTGTTCTCTGGCAAATGCCAAAAATCCTGCACGGTGTTGGGCTGTAAGCACAACACCCACCTGTGGACGTCGGGCCCTCATATCACCCTCATGGAATCTGTTTCTGACCGTTTGAGCAGACACATGCACATTTGTGGCCTGCTGGAGGTCATTTTGCAGGGCTCTGGCAGTACTCCTCCTGTTCCTCCTTGCACAAAGGCAGAGGTAGCTGTCCTGCTGCTGGGTTGTTGCCCTCCTCCACGTCTCCTTATGTACTGGCCTGTCTCCTGGTAGCGCCTCCATGCTCTGGACACTACGCTGACAGACACAGCAAACCTTCTTGCCACAGCTCGCATTGATGTGCCATCCTGGATAAGCTGCACTACCTGAGCCACTTGTGTGGGTTGTAGACTCCGTCTCATGCTACCACTAGAGTGAAAGCACCGCCAGCATTCAAAAGTGACCAAAACATCAGCCAGAAAGCATAGGAACTGAGAAGTGGTCTGTGGTCACCACCTGCAGAACCACTCTTTTATTGGGGTGTCTTGCTAATTGCCTATAATTTCCACCTGTTGTCTATCCCATTTGCACAACAGCATGTGAAATTGATTGTCACTCAGTGTTGCTTCCTAAGTGGACAGTTTGATTTCACAGAAGTGTGATTGACTTGGAGTTACATTGTGTTGTTTAAATGTTCCCTTTATTTTTTTGAGCAGTGTATTTGAATCTACTCTCTCTGAAGGTATCCAAGATTATTCTCATTCACTTACCACAAACAAATATCTTACAAATACCACCATAAAATTAAGTTATACTATTTTCTAACACAATTTATAGGGGTTTGCGAAAGACTATGTGGCACTCCTCTTCACAATGCAGCAGTGCACACGTTTCCTCTTGCATCATAATCCATATAAAAATAAAACTTGGCACTCTAATCAGATCAGGAGTGTTTATTTTAGCAATCGACAGAAGAATGTACAAAAAACTGTTGAGCGTTTTCCAGCAGCATTTCCACAGAGGGGATTCTGCACTACACTGCTGCTCTGACCGATGTTTATTTCTTTGCTGCCTGCAATCTGTGCCTGAAGACCCTAGTTTTGTACGACAAATGTTCATAACTGAGTTTTGTACATTCTTCTGTGGATTGATAAAATAAATACATGCATCATTTCATTTGAGTTTTATTATAATAAAGGGAACTGTCCTTTTGGACAGCTTCCCTCTGTTGGGTCTGCTCACCACTGCTCAGTATGCATTCCAGCATAGTATGTAGGTCTAAAAAAAAAAAATGACAAAAGGGAAATTAACCAGCACATATTTGCCATGAACTAGATTTTTTCCCCCCCAATACTACTTTGCTATCTGCAATCAGGGTTGTTCCCTACCATCAGCCAAATGTTTTGTGTTGCTGGGACCTATTCTGATATTGAAATGAATGTATAAACTTCTACTCTACATTAGCACAGTTTCTTAAAAGGTGAGCGTTTAGCGACAGCTGAGAGATAATACACGGTGGCATTTCTCAAAGTTGCAGTGAACAAGATATTTTACTTTACAGGTGTAGTCCCAGAAAGGACACTTCTCACTTATCCACGATAGATAAAATGTCTTCATTAGGCTGCCTGCGATCATACAGCTGACGGCTGTTTCAGCCGGCCACCTAGACAGTGGTGTGGCAGCATACATGCATGACCACCACTCAGTTTAAACTCCTCCATTTTACATTTAAAAAGGACCTGCCACTAGGAAGGAGCAAAGCAAAGCCTCATGAGACTTCGGGAAAAACAGACGCCTTGTCGGAGGCCATACATTTTAATGCTGTACGGAGACTAAATTTCAGTACAGCATTAAACTGAAGTTTTGAGTGAAGAGACTTAAGATCTAGGATCTGAAGCTTGCTTCACTCATCCCTACCCATCACTATCTACATGCACCAGGTTATAAAGCAGGGGAAGCGGAGCAGATTGACATATGGTTTTATGGGAAAAGATTCAGTAAAATTTGTAATTTATATCTCTGCTTTTTCCAAACTTAAGACCTTCTCCATCCACAGCCATCAGTGATTGACAGCTATCTCTGTCTATATACAGTTACACAGGGAATGTTATTAGTCACTGAAAAAAACACCTCTGTGTACAACTGAAGTCAGAAATAGCAGAGAATTAAATGTATAAGTCACAAGTTTTACTGGATCTGTTCCTACAAAACTGTATACCGATCTGCTGAGTTCCTCCAGCTCTATAACATCCAAACACAGACCAGTAACAATTAACTGCTGTTCATGTCGTTTCCACTGATCTACTTAGTTTCCAATACGGTCATGTGTATGCTACATAACAAATAATTTTGTTATTCATAACCTATTCATCTATAACACTGCTCCAGCTGTTTCTAAATCCAGCTATTTAGAAACAACTCCCAGTGACATGTTGATCAATGATGTAAAATATCTAGAGAAAAGTGAAGTGAATAGATTCTAGAATCTGACCCAAAATTGCAAAAAGATCTTCATTCTAACAAATCCTAATTCTATGTAATTTGAGACCGAGCGAAGGAGAGAACTTTTTCCAGTCAGTTAGGGTACTTTCAATTCGAATTTATTGCAACTGAAAATCAGGTGGCTGGTTCGGCCCCAGATTGAATTTTTAAAAATGTACTTGTCTCTAGAAGTAACATCTGTATATTTACTAACATACTAATATGCATTTCAGGCAGCACGGTGGCTCAGTGGTTAGCTCTGGTGCCTTGCAGCGCGTGGGTCCTATGTTCGAATCCAACCAAGGACAACATCTGCATGGAGTTTGTATGTTCTCCCCGTATTTGCGTGGGTTTCCTCCGGTTTCCTCCCACACTCCAAAGACATACTGATAGGGACCTTAGATTGTGAGCCCCATTGGGAACAGTGGAATGATAGAGATGATTACTCTTACCGGTAATTGGATTTTACAATAGCCTCCACAACGGCACTCCAGGAGGGTGTCCCTGCCTCCCCAGGACAGGAAACAACGTAGAAGCTCAGACTTAAAAGGCCCCAGTTAATGATATAGGACTCAGTTAGTTCAAGAACTGTATTGATATAATGATAACATAACATCTCCCACAATAATTACACAACTTGGGTAGGGAATCCAGTGCCGTTATGGAGGCTATTGGAAAATCCACTTACCGGTAAGAGTAATAGTCTCTTTTCCCCAGCGCCTCCGCAACGGCACTCCAGGAGGATTAATAGAGAAGCAAACTCTAGGGGGGGGACTACTGCAGATAAGACTTTTCTGCCATACAATAAATCATGATTTTGGAGTACATCTAGTTTATAATGTTTAAAGAAAGTATTTAGATTCTTCCACGTAGCTGCTCTGCATATTTGCTCTACTGAGGCAGAGGCATTTTCTGCCCATGAAGCAGACACGGCTCTGGTAGAGTGTGCTTTGATCCCTTTAGGGGGGGGGGTCAAGCTTCTCTGCAGGTAACAGATCTCAATGGTGTTTCGGATCCATCTGGATAAGGTACTCTTGCTTGCCGCTGATCCCTTATGCTGGCCCTGATACTGAAGGAGGAGATGGTCCGATTTTCTGAATACTCCTGAGACTTCCAGGTAAGTTAGCAGACATCTTCTGACATCCAAATTATGGTATTTTCTCTCTAAGTCAGAGGCTGGATTTTCACAAAAGGATGGAAGCGACACCTCCTGTTGGCGAGGGAATTTTGAGGCCACCTTGGGTAGGAACATCGGGGTGTGTCTAAGGATAATACGGTCCTCTAACAATGTGAGATAGGGTGCTTTGCAGGAAAAAGCCTGAATCACGCCTACTCTTCTGGCAGATGTTATTGCCAGTAGTAAGGGTCAGGAGCTTAAGTGGGATCTCCTGCAAGGGCTCAAAGGGTGCTTCCTTTAAAACCTTGAATACTAAATTCAGGTCCCAAGGAGGAATAGTAGAATGAATAAATGGGCATTTTCTGAATGCTCCTTTTATGAATCGCTTTAATGGTAAGTCTGCTAGCTTTACTTCAAGAAAGCTACTTAATGCTGAGACTTGCACCTTTATGGTATTAGGTCTGAGACCTTTGTCAAGGCCTGCCTGCAAAAAATCCAGTATGAGTGGAATTTTAGCTTCTTGACTGTGGTACAGTCTGTCTCCTGCAAACTCCAGGAATGTTTTCCATGTTCTTCTGTAGATCCGTGAGGTAGAGTCCTTTTTACTACAAAGTAGAGTGGATATTACAGACTCTGATAGGCCTCTTTGTTATAAGTGGACCCGGTTCACTTTCCACGCTGCTAAATTAAGTTTTGCTACATCTGGATGGAGCACTGGACCCTGGCATAGTAGTCCCGGATACGATGGGAGAGACCAGAATTGACCTGCCGACAGATTGTAGAGGAGGGGAAACCAGGACCTTTTTGGCCAAAATGGAGCAATCAGTATTAATTGTGCCTCTTCTTCTATTACCTTTACTAACACCTTCGGAATTATACTGTAAGAGGGAAAGGCATACAGGAGGTCTTTCGGCCATGGACAAGACAGAGCGTCCACCATTAGTGGGAGATCCCTGCTGGAGAGGGAACCGAATAATTCGAGTTGTTTGTTCTTTTGATTTGCAAAGAGATCCACTTTTGGTAACCCCCATCTGAGAGATATTTGCCTGAACATGTTGGGATCTAATGACCATTCTCCCACTCTTAGAACCTCTCTGCGGAGAAAACCTGCTATTTGGTTTTCCTCGCCTTTCAGATGGACCGCTACCAGGGACTTTATATTCCTCTCTGCCCAACTGAAAATTTTCCATGACAACTGTTGTAATTCTTTACTTCTTGTACCCCCCTGTCGGTTTAAGTAGGCTACTGTGGTAGCATTGTCAGACAGTATCTTTATGTGATGGGATTTTACATACGGAAGAAGATACGTAAGAACTTCCAGCACTGCAGACAGCTCCCTTATGTTTGAAGAGGCGGCTGACATCTCTGGGCTCCAGGTGCCCTGAACTACCTGATTTCCTGTATGGCCTCCCCAGCCTCGGCTGCTGGCATCTGTTATGATGATCTGATCCGCCGGTCGCCAGAAAACTCCTCTTTGGAGATTTTTCTTTATCTTCCACCAGAAAAGAGACATCTTCACTCTTACTGGAACTTCTATTCTTTTTTTTTAAGGAGGAGCTTTGATCTCCGTCCCAGGATTCCAGGAGAAATTTTTGTAATGTCCTTGTATGATGCTGGGCCCATCGCACTGCAGGGATGGTGGATGTCCTAACAGTCTCATGATGTCCCTTATGGCCACTCTTCTGGCTTCGCAGAATTGGGAAATCTTTTGACTTATGATCATTTGTTTTTCTGGGAGGTAAAAAGGACATGAGGTTGTGTGAATCTACCAAGATTCCTAGAAATGTTTTCTGCTGACTGTGAACCAGGTCGGATTTCTGGGTATTTATTAGCCAGCCTAACTCGGTCAGCTTTTCCTGCACCGTCTGCAGATGCCCCTGGAGATCCTGAAGAGATGAACCTGCTATCAAGAGGTCGTCTAAATATGGGACCACTATTATACCTTGAAGGTGTAGATATCCCGTCACCTCGGCCATAATCTTGGAAAATATTCTTGGGGCTGATGATATCCCGAAGGGAAGTGCCTGAAATTGAAAGTGGTACTCCTGACCTCCTAGGAGTATTGCTATTCTGAGATATCTTTGGTATGCTCTGTGTATGGGAACATGGTAATATGTGTCCGAAAGGTCTATAGTTACCATGTAACAGTTGCGAGATAGGAGATTCACTGTGGATCTGATTCCATTTTGAATCTTTTGTAGGTCATGTATTTGTTTAGCTTTTTTAAATTATTAGTCTGAAGGACTTGTTTGGTTTTTGAATAAGGAATATGGAAGAGTAAAATCCCCGCCTTTCCTGATCTTGCGGAACTGGAACAATTACGCCCTTCTTTAGGAGAGATATTATTTCCATCTCTAAGGCCGGCTGTCTTTCTGATCTTTTTAACGGCTTGTTGATGGTGAAGTATTCCGGAAGAGGCATATTGAACTCTAGTTTGTACCCCATGCATATGGTGTTTATAACCCAAGGGGCGGAAGAAATCTTTTCCAAGGCCTTGGAGAACATCTTTAACCTGCCACCTACTTGAGGCCTGGCGTCATTGTCCGGGTTTAGAAGTGGATTCGGGGTTGAATAGAAACCCCCTCCCTCTTCCTTTGGAGGATTGCCATCTTCCGGTACTGTCCTTTCTCTTCTGGTCTGGTCTATTTCTCCTTTGATTCCGAAAGGACCGACGCTGCTGATAAAACTTTGATTCTGAAGGAAATGCCTTCTTTTTCATTGATGTTTTTTCTAAAATGTCCTCAAGGACTGACCCGAACAGCTTATCTCCCTCACACGGAATAGAGCATAGCCGACTCTTTGAACTGGCGTCACCGGACCAAGATCTAAGCCATATAGCTCTTCTTGTAGAATTGGAGGGGGCTGAGGATCTAGCAGAGAGTTTCACAAGATCTGCGGATGCATCTGACAGGAAATTACAGGCATGTTTTAAGGTAGGTATTGAGGCCAGGATCTCTTCCCTTGGAGTCCCTGCCGCCAGGTGTTCTTCAAGCTGTGTTAGCCATACTGACAGGGATCTTGATGTGCAGATAGCGGCTATACTGGGCCTAAGCATGGCTGTTTGTCTCCCATGCACGTTTTAACAGACCCTCGCATTTCTTATCCATAGGATCTATTAAAAGGGCCATGTCTTCGAAGGGAAGAGAAGTTTTCTTAGATATCCTGGCTACAGGCGCATCAATCTTAGGAGTCTTGTCCCACAGGACTGAATCCTCCTCAGTAAATGGATATTTCCTTTTAAAGGAGGCAGGGATTCAATTATTTTTCTCTGGATCTTTCCATTCCTTTTTAATCAACGTTTTAATGTTACTATGAACAGGAAAGACCTTCCTCTTCTTTTCTCCCAGCCCCTGGAACATTCTGTCCTGCACTGACTGAGGCTCCTTAGTCTCTTCTATTTTCATTGTAGCCCTAATGGTCCTTAACAGCCTTTCTGTATCTTCTGGGCTACAAAGGGGTCTCCCTGATTCCTCAGAGGATTCAGTTTCCTTAAGGGATAATACTTCTCCCTCCTCAGAGTCAGGCTCCGGCTGACGGTCCGACAACTGAGATCTTTGAGAGGTAGAGGGCTGAGGAGAACACGGAGGGAGCCTTGTGTCAATTGCAAATTTAACCTCTTCCTTAATCATGTCTCGGATTGATTCAAGGAAAGAGGGCAATTCCTCCGAAACTATTTTGTTCGTACATTTTGGACATAGCGACTTCTTTGATTTACAGGGCAGGGATTTTCTACACATTGCACATCTTTTCTTGGATAAGGACTCCTCAGATCTTCTGGTGCTGGTGTCCTTGCCCTGTAAGATATTTGAATCTTTTCAGGGCTCTTTAATAGGACTACACTATTAACACCAGCACCACACCAGTGAGAGAAATAGTAATGTGCTCCCCCCCACCCCCCTAGCAGGGTCAATATCAGACAGGAAGGAGACTTACCGGGCTCTGGGCGGCAGGATCCACAGGCTTACGGGACTCGGGAGCTTCCACAGGAGCCGACATGTCACCGGTCAGCGATGCAGGACGCCAAACTCCGCGCTCCCAGCCCTATATCCGCCAGTCCTCTGACGTCACCCGCCACCGGAAGTGACGCAGAGAACTGGCAACTTAACTTCCGGCCTGTGCGCACACGCGCGATCCCTCGTTCCCGCAATGAGCCAGGGAACAGAAGCCCAGGGCTACCTTCACCAAAGGACTTATGCCGAAGAAACGGGGACAGGACCTGTCAACTCCCGACCTCTGCATGGCCCTCCTGGATGGGGCAAGTTATCCAGGCCATGCGTCGATGAACCCCTGACGTAGCAGGAGCGGCTTCCACGTGATCCCGAGGACAGGAAACAAACTGAAGCAGGTAAGGGGAGGGGGCCTTTTAAGTCTGAGCTTCTACGTTGTTTCCTGTCCTGGGGAGGCGGGGACACACTCCTGGAGTGCCGTTGTGGAGGCGCTGGGGAAAAATGTCTGTAAAGTGCTGCGGAACATAGTAGCGCTATATAAGTATTAAATAAAATAAAAATAAATTTCATATTTTCCGATTTTCAAAGAGTGATTGTTTTTCTGCTATTCAATGAATTCATCAGAGCTGCTCTGAAGGCTTGATCTGTAGCCCTCATTTTTCCTTCCTTGACAGCTCAAAAAAAACACAGATTTAAGGGATTATCAAACTGATAATATACCGTAAATACTTCAGGGTTATGAGCTATCAGAAAAGAAGAGATAATGGCTAAAGATCGAGCAGTCAAAGCAGCTCTCTGAAATTCACTGAGGCAGATGCATTAAAAATGAAGAATGTAGAAGAAACTATTGATTTTTTATTTTATTTTTTAAAGACCAAATGAAAACATTTTAACCCAAAATAAGTTGAATGCAATAAAAAAACTAATTCCCTGAAAGTGTCCATGGCCTTGTTTTATTGGAAGAAATTAGACTATTTCAGTGCTCACCTTTTCCGTGTACCCGTGGACAAGATGCATTCTTCCTTATACACTCCCGTGACCACTGCCAGCCAAAGGCCTCAGTGGTAATGGATGCATGAACAGCTAGTGTTTTCCCACTGAAGTGGTTGTTTACTGAATGGGGGAAAAATATCTGATTGGTGGGGTCCAACCACTGGGACTGCTGGGTGTATATGTGACCTTCATTCCATTCACTCTGGGGTCAACAATCCCATGATAGGGGTCTCCCAGCTGTGGATAGTTGCTAATCTCATAGTGGGGCAACCCATTTATTGGCTTTTTAGGCTACACTAGGGCATGCTATGGATATTCAAAGTGGGTGTCAGAAGAAAATGTCTGCTATTTTAGTCATTTTATTAAAGGGTAAAGTTCCCTTGCTGTTACATGTAGAAATATGGCACAGTAGAAAACAAAGGGCTGGAAAAAGATGGAGGTAGAGGTTACCTTAGACAACTGTCAGGGGAATGCAGATTTAGCAGACAGCCTTTCTTCCCGGCCCCCACATGTATGTTGGCTCTGCATGGGTTCTCAATATAAGCAGAGCCCTGCCGCTCCACTCATTCTCTATGGGAGCACCGGAGAGAGCCGAGCTCTGTACTCCCACAGAGAATGAATGGACCCTGCGATCAGCACATAACCTTTAAATGATAATGTGTAATTAACTGTCAAGCCAATTACATCCCAGCATGAGGAGGAAACTGGCAAAAAGATTTACTAGAAGAGGGCTGGACAAAAAGACTAAATAATCACATTCTTTATTCACACGCAAATGAGATTCATTGTGTAAGTTGTTGGTGGACATAACCCTCACATAGTGCAAATTATTATTACATCATTTTCAAATATTTTGCGCCTAGACATACTCAGTGACGGCTGCTTTTTGAGAAACAGAAGCAGACAGCCAATGCTAGTTGAACTCTCCTCAAATTCAATATTTCACTTAAAGAGAAACTGTTACCTGCAGTATGATGCCCTCACTTCTGGGATGGCAATCAGTACTTTTAGAGTACTTACATGCCAAACGCCAGTGACGCGAGGGAGAGGAGCCTGATGAGGTTCGCTGCCTACCTTTTCCACAATGACTGAGAGGAATCTTTCATGTTGTGCATACAGTAGGTAAAAAAAAAAAACTGTCACTCATTGACCAAAAGAGGGAAAGGGAGGGGGCAGCTGGCGTGCACTGTGGGTTTCGGCTTGTCAGTACTCAAAGTATTGATGGCATCCCAGAACTAAGTGCAGGACAGTGCAGGTGACAGACTGCAATAAACATATGAATAGAGAAGTTGGTTGTCATGTTCATTAAAACTGCCTTAAGTTTACAAAAAGAATACGCTAAATGAAAATGAATAATTTTTGTTCACATTAACAGTAAAAGCTGCTAACCTTCCTAAGATTTTGAAAATAAAATCCAACTTTACATTTTATATTCTAGAATTAGCCTTTATGGAAAAGAAATATACTCCTCTGGACAAGACTAAAGCAGAAGAGAATACTTGTTTTGCTAGTTATTCTGAAGTCAACTGTAAGAATGGCATTCAGCTTTACATTAACTGTCATCACTAGCCATAATATTATTGTAATAGCCTAAAGGTCTAATAGATGTTTAGAACTTACATTAATTTGATTAGGTTCAAATAAGCAAAATTTGCCATTGATGCAGTCTCATAAATTGGGCGTTTTCCTGCTTTGTAATCCTCAAAAAAAAATCATTAACAGCTTCCCACTGACATCAATAAAAAAACAAAATAATTTATTTATTTTTTTAAAACTCAACCATGTTCACACCTTGTAAACACAGTAGAGCGCTTTGTTGATCTTAAAAACACTTAAAGGGGTTATTTAATCCTATAAAACAGTGTTTCCCAACCAGTGTGCCTCGAGCTGTTGCAAAACTACAACTCCCAGAATGCCTGGACAGCCTTTGGCTGTGCGGGCATGCTGGGAGTTGTAGTTTTGCAACAGCTGGAGGCACACTGGTTGGGAAACACTGCTATAAAAATCCCCCACAATATGCCGGGGGCCCTCCCACACTCTCGATGCTAGAGAGGCTCGTCCCCCGTCACCACCTGCCATTGGCTTCTCATCTTCCCCCACCGGAAGATGCATATTGCAGGGCTTTTTATAGGATTGGATAACACCTTTAAAAGGGAACCTGTCACCTCTACTATGCTACCCTCACAGAGTTTCTAAATGTTCATTGTGTTACCCTAAACATATAAATTACACTTTTAATTTAATTTGCAGACGAATTCAATAAGTATTATGCATTTTTGTACTTCCCACCTTTATGCAAACAGAAAAGAGTCATATTTTACTTGTGTGACCACAAGCTCTGACTCATCTCAGGTTAATTTGCATATGTATCAAATCGGTTTTATTACACAATAAAAGCACACAGAACTATGGGGACTGGGTATTGCGGATGTGCTAGCGGCCATCTAGCAACCCATGTCCTCAGCTCTATACCCAAAATCCAGGTGACAGGTTCCCTTTAAGTGACAGGTTGCATATTTCAAGCAGATTTTTATAGTGGACTTCCATAAAAGTCGAGTCAATGGAAAGCAGAAAAATACTCACTCAAAAACTCTTCTAAAATGCTTGCAGAGACTCCACAAAACCCACCACCAAATTACAAAACAGCCACCAAAACCATCTAGTTTCAGCTACTGATCAGGCATTTATTCCTGCTTCAAATTTTGCCATGTGAACATAGCCTTACAGCTAACAAGGTCTATTCAGGTGTCTCTATGCCAGACACAAGGAGCACAAAATTCTGCTTAGAGATGGAAAGGCATACACTAAAATCATCAGGCATCTTTATTTAATCAATCTATCAGATTCAAATTCACAAAATTTTCAGGAAGGCAAGGACACACCTTTCTTGGCCACTCACACGAGTGTTTCACAGTCAAGAAACAGTACGTTCACTGAAGTCGTATCTTTTAAAAATAAATCTTCATGACCCTATAAAGTATGATCTACCTTTCTTCACAGATCACCTTAAAGGTAACACAAAGAAAATGGCATTTAATATTACTTTTAATTTCCCAAACTAGGGTTGCAGATTAAAACGGCCTGTCCATGCTTATAAGACATTACCCTAATGCCAGGATTTATGCCATATAATCTTGGAAGCAGAAAAAAAAAAAAACAGGCTTCATAAGAGATGACAACAACTATTGATTGTTGTCAACCTGAATAAAAAATGGCACAGAACAGATTTTAGGCCTTCTCTTCAGCAATGTGCATATATTTCTATGCTTTAAGCACAATTTATAAAAGAAATCTTTGCCAGTGTTTGACGTGGCATTCTGACCAACTTACAAAATACTGTACATTAGAAAAAGAAAAACAAACATAAAATCAAGTTTCTTCATTTTATATGAGGCAAATACATGGAATAATGTAATGATGTGTTCCATAATCTAAAATACAGTGTTTCTATACTGCAGTTGCATGATACAGCTGATATGTTTCACTGAAGCTTTTTATTGTCACAAGTGATTCCCAAAGTAAATACCGAGTCTTGCATTGTATACTTCAGTAGCTCTTATGTCAACATAATTTAAAGTGAGAATCGTTACTTCCAGGATTAGATAATCCAGTCCTTTAAATTCTTATTTCCAAGAGAGCATCGTTTGAGTAACTGAATTTTCCTCTTTGGCAATGGAGGCCTTACAGGTGTTTTAAAAAACAAGAGAGATACAAGTATAAATGGATACACAGAAATTTGTTACTCTAGGTAGACAATTTCTTTACAATACTTAGCCTGCCCTAAATTAACAAGACCATAAGGCCAATTTTAATGATTGAGGCCATTATGTGTGTACTGTATTGTAACAGATATTTCCTGATAATAAAAGATAGGCTGGATTTAAAGTGAAGTGAAACTGTAGCTCAAAGATTTATGCATAGTTATCACTTACAGACTCAAGCTTATTAGGATAGCTATATAACAGGCATTTTCTTATTGGTGTGTGAGAAAAAAAAAAACATTAAGGCCAATTTCACACAAGTGTATTCAGTGCGAGAAATAAGCACCATATGTAAGAGGTGTTTCCAGTCCTGAATGCTGCTCCTTTGACATGTACCCACTGCATTATAATGATTTATAATGTGGTGTATTAATGTCCAACCTCAACTCTAAGATTTGTACTGATGGCATTGCGAGTACAATACATAAGAGAAATGGTGCGGCAGGAACACACAGCATTATAAATCATTATGATACTAGGGGTCCATGTCATAGGAGCAGCATTCAGGACAGGAAATACCTCTGAGAGCAAATTTCTTGTACTAAATACACTTGTGTGAAACTGGTCTATGTCTGCTCAGATCTCCAGATGAACTCTCCAAAAGATGCATACAGGTGGCAGGAGACAAGCCTTGCAAAAAAGTTGATGGTAATTTCTTCCCAGTAAATCCATTGAAAGTTGAAGCATTTCACATGTTACAGCACAGCAATTGCTGCTTAATTAAAAATGTCAAACCAGCTCTTTTCAAAAGGCTGTAATACATATTGAAACGCAGGAGTGCAAAGATGTATTTCAATAAAAAAAAAAAAAACATAAAATAAGTAAACAGATCAGTCTTAATTATCAAGATTACTCCAGGGCAAAAGTCCTTTTCCCCACCCTCCCACTCACTAAACTATCTCCCACACCTACCCGACCAATCCCAAGATTCTTCTTCAAGGCTTGTTTCTGATGAGCATCCCAACCATCAAAAATTGCAGATATTTAGCATTCTATTTCTGAAATTATATATCACCCTATTCCATTTAGAGATGCTGGAACAAATCTGAATATACAAGATACCAGCTAATTGTGATAAGCTGGCCCCAGTTGATTGATCCAGTCACAAGGTGCATGTGTAAACACAAGTCTTTTCCCCCCAACAGGACCGAGGCCCACCCCATCGTCAATGTTCCACTTTATTTAGTCTTTTATCGGAGGTCATAAGGCCACTTTGATGCAGTGGTATTTAAGTTTGCATGGCAAAACTCCTTTGTTTAGCTGATAAAACTCAACAAGCTGAATTAAATCTGTGAATTTGGTATTGCCATCATCTAGGCTAAAGAACATCTGCCCATCGTCTTCACACTGAAAGTTGAAAAGAACAAAACAGGTTTTTAAAATGCATATAATATGGTATAAATAACAATACTACTAATCAATGGGTTATTACTATCTTATAAAGTGATGGTATGTCGCTATGCTGTAACCTGTACCACCGCCACATTCTAAAAATAAAGGGTTCCTGGTGCTAATTTAGTACTGTGTCCCTGTGCCCCCTTCTAGGTTTTTCAGTTCAGAACAGTGCTGAAAGCCAAGAGGCTGTTTAGGGATCTGCAGCAAGCCACATTCAGATTGCAGATGGCACCGCTGTGCATGAATAAACAACAACTCTAAATAAGAGCTGCAGCCCCTTTATTATCAGGATTGGGGGCGTCCCACAGGCCAGAACCTACCCTATATTTAATCAATGGCATATCCCTGTGAAATAATCATTCAAAAAAACATTGTAATCATTTTCTAGAACAGCCTGGAGAGTAAGTATTCTCCATGCTTGTCATCTGATACAGCTCCAGACAAAAAAAAAAAAAAAAAAAAAAAAAAAAAAAAATGTTGACCTGTCATTACAAATGACTCCCTCAAATCAAAGCAAGTTCCCCTCTGGATCAACTTGCAAGATAACAGGCCGAACTGGATGGACAAATATCTTTTTTCGGCCTTCTGTACTATGTTACTATGTTAGTACTGAAACAGTAGTAAACACCTTACCACGGTATACTTGGTATGAAGTTCTTCAAACTGGTATACAGATCTGCAGAACTGCTTTACGCAAACATAAGTTTGGGTATTGGCTATTTACTCTGCAATCAGACCCTTGGTAAGAAAATTTGATGCATGCACTTCCTCTCCTCAGCTATTTAAAAGATATTTATTCTGTAGTTCCGATTATTTTACTGCATAACCAGTTTACAACTCCGCTTATGAACAAAGCAGCATTTGCTCACTCACATTCAGGGCTTGACCTTGCAATGTATATCACAAATATACTACCACAAAGTTTATTGTTGCAGCAGGCTAAAACTGTCCACACAAATTAGAAACCCACCAATTTCAGTGGGGCTGTCTGAAAATATGTAAATTATACATTCCCCAAGACCATAGGTATCAGAGGAAAGAAGGTTTGGGAATGTTGGATATTAGAATGCCTGACTCTTTACTCCTAAAGGAGAATGACCTGCTAGGGAGGAGGTCCTGCTCCACTATTTCTTGCATGCCTGTTTGAAAACAGACTTAATAAATGTCCTTAAAAAAAATAAAAATTCCTGAAGAAAAAAATCCAGATAAAAGCCGTTCTCATAGCAATTAATTGGTATGCATATATGTGAATAGCAGTATGAGTTTTAACATTTTCTTCTATAATTTAGTATTTTTTACATTTCTATGCTTTGAATACTCACAGGTAAAATCTGGAAATGCTTAATCTTCTGATGATGACACAGTGTAAGTACAAATGCCTTTGGATTACTCTGACTGTCTCGAAGGAGAAAAAGTCTGAAACAGTAAAAGGTTACATATAAAACTGTTTAGCATATAAGTATAGCATACAAGGAAAATTCATATTTGATTTTATTTTTATGAAAATAAAGAGCAGGGGCGTTTGATTTCTGTTCCAGGGAGTGCCCTTATCTAGGTAGGGTAAATGGTTTACCCACTGTAAAACTCACATTTGGTAAAAGCCTTTCTACTTCAGCACCATTTGCGACTGATGCTTCATGTCATTAACTATATGAATACCCCACAATCTAGCATAGCATAATGTTTTATAACACAAGACACACAGAGGTATTCCATCACTAGCACCCACTGCTTGCTAGCTATCCTAGTGATGAATGAGTCAGAATAGCATAGTGCAGACAGTGCACATGAGCCTGAGATCACTGATAGTGCACTGAGGATCAGTAGTATTGACTCAGGGTTATCTAACAAACCACTGATATACGGGGCCCGAGAGACTTTGGGGGAGTATACGCTGTCTCATCCCAGATGCTTCACATACTACTGACCCACTCTGACTCCTTTTGCAAGGTTGGGCTGATTTCAGCCTTGGCCATCTATCTTGACTGACCCTGTGTTTATGACCTATGAACCACAGTTGTCTAATAATTTATGGTTGAACAGGGTTCATATACCGACTGCAGTCATTTGCACATTCCTAGGCAGGGTGAATGTAATGGATTAGTGTCTATGCATGTCCACAACCTGCAACATTACCAATATACACTGCCTGTCCAAAAAAAAAAAAAAAGGTCGCCACCCAAAAAAAAAAGGTCACACACTCAAATATTTCATTGGATCGCCTTTAGCTTTGATTACGGCACGCATTCGCTGTGGCATTGTTTCGATAAGCTTCTGCAATGTCACAAGATTTATTTCCATCCAGTGTTGCATTAATTTTTCACCAAGATGTTGCATTGAGGATGGTAGAGTCTGACTGCTGCGCAAAGCCTTCTCCAGCACATCCCAAAGATTCTCAATGGGGTTAAGGTCTGGACAATGTGGTGGCCAATCCATGTGCGAAAATGATGTCTCATGCTCCCTGAACCACTCTTTCACAATTTGAGCCCGATGAATGCTGGGATTGTCATCTTGGAATATGCCCGTGCCAGCAGGGAAAAAAAAATCCATTGATGGAATAACCTGGTCATTCAGTATGTTCAGGTAGTCAGCTGACCTCATTCTTGGAGCACATACTGTTGCTTAACCTAGACCTGACCAACTGCAGCAATCCCAGATCATAGCACTGCCCCCACAGGCTTGTACAGTAGGCACTAGGCATGATGGGTGCATCACTTCATCTGCCTCTCTTCTTATCCTGATGCGCCCATCACTCTGGAACAGGGTAAATCTTGACTCAGACCACATGACCTTCTTCCATTGCTCCAGAGTCCAATCTTTATGCTCCCTAGCAAATTGAAGCCTTTTTTTCTGGTTTGCCCCACTGATTAGTGGTTTTCTTACGGCTACACAGCTGTTCAGTCCCCATACCTTGAGTTCCCTTCGCATTGTGCGTGTGGAAATGCTCTTACTTTCACTATTAAACATAGCCCTGAGTTCTACTGTTTTTCTTCGATTTGATTTCACCAAATGTTTAAGTGATAGCCGATCACGATCATTCAGGATTTTTTTCCCCCACAACATTTCTTCCTCGAATACGATGGGTCCCTACTATTCTTCCAGTTTTTAATAATGCGTTGGACAGTTCTTGACCCAATTTTAGTAGTTTCTGCAATCTCCTTAGATGTTTTCTTTGCTTTATGCATGCCAATGATTTGACTCTTCTCAAACAGACTAAGATCTTTTCCACGACAACGAGATGTGTCTTTTGACATGGTTGTTTAAGAAATGAGAAGCAACTCATTGCACCAGTTGGGGTTAAATAACTTCTTGCCAGGTGAAAGATAATCGTCCATGCAGTAATTATCCAATAGGATGCTCATAACTATTTGCTTAGTTGAATCCAGGTGGCGACTGTTTTTGGACAGGCAGAGTATATCAACTAACAACTTATCAACGAGTGTTTTTGCGGTCTGGGTATACAGACATCATTCATTTCTCCTGTATACTGCCTACAATTGATCCTAGGGCGTTCCCCCCCGCCCGCTCTTTAATTAGTAAATTAATAAAGATTTATGTTTTAGCGTTTCTATAGGCAGTAATCCTCATATTTTGGAACGTCAACTTTATACCTATTGGCCGTGAGTTAACTATTTCCATATATTTCCATAATGAGTTTATTAACTGAGAACATATAGCTGGCAATGTAATGCATGAACTTCTTACCCATCCACAAGCCCTTGTTGTTTAATGATTGTTTGCGATTCTTCTCTAGGTATTCTACCATGGAACCAAGGTTGTGTTCTATGAATTACTATTAAAGAAAGCACAATTGTTAACCTTCAATAACACCAGTATCACACTTTTTTAGCAAGTGAAAAAAAAAAAGGAACACAAGGGTACTTTCACACTAGCGGCAGGACGGATCCGACAGGCTGTTCACCCTGTCGGATCCATCCTGCCGCTCCGTCCCCATTGCCTATAATGGGGACAGGGGGGGAGCTCAGACGCAGCACGGCAGTGCACTGAAAGAGGCTGCCGGACTAAAAGTCCTGTATGTCTGACTTTTTAGTCCGGCGGCCTCTCGCTGTGCACTGCCGTGCTGCGCCGGAGCTCCGCCCCCTTCCCCATCATAGTCAATGGGGACGGAGCGGCAGTCCAGCGGCACGGCGAAATAGCGGCAGGATGGATCAGACAGGGTGAACAGCCTGTCGGATCTGTCCTGCCGCTAGTGTGAAAGTAGCCTAAGGAACTGCATATATTCACCTGTGCTGAGTGTGGAAGGATGAAGTGGACTTTGGTTTCCCAAAACATTCATACGAGAACTTCGCTTCTATGAAAGAACCAAGAAATATATCAAACCTGTCGCTCTAGTATTAGAACTTGTCTGTGCTAGCACAGTACTACTTTTTATAACACGTTACCAGGTTAACCCCTTCTGGTTAACCCCCAGTTTTCACCTTGCTGCCCAGGTCAGTTTTTGCAAATCTGACACGTGTCACTTTATGTGGTAATAACTTTGGAATGCTTTCACAAGCCATTCTGAGATTGTTTTGTCTGAAGCTTTTACTTCATGACAGTGGTAAACTTGAGTCAATATATTTCACCTTTATTTATTAAAAAAAATCTAAACTTTACAAAAAAATATGGAAAAATTCACAATTTTCTAAATTTGAATTTCTCTGCTTCTAAGACAGATAGTGATACCTCACAACATATTTATTATGTTACATTTTCCATATGTCTACTTTATGTTAGCATCATTTTGTAAGTCATTTAATTGAATTTTAGAAGCAATATTTCAAATAAAAAAACATTTTTTAAGCACCAATTTAGTTATAAAGTGATTTTGAGGGATTTACAAAATGAAAACCACCCATAAATGACCCCTTATTAGAAACTACATCCCTTAAATTATTCAAAACTGATGTTACAAACTTTGTTAACCCTTGAAGTGTTCCACAAGAATTCAAGGAAAATGGAGGTGAAATTGGAAAATGTCATTTTGCTTGCAAATTTTTTAATGCTAATCATTTTTTTCTTGCAACACAGCAAGGGTTAACAGCAAAATCAACCTCAATATGCACTACTCTGATTCTGCAGTTTACAGAAATACCCCATATGTGGTAGTAAACTGCTGTAGGGGCACATGGCAGTGGTCAGAAGGAAGGGAGCGCCTTATGGTTTTTGGAGGTAGATTTTGCTAGAGTTGTTTTTGGGCACCATTTTGCATTTAAAGAGACCCCGACGTACCCCTACAGTGGAAACCCATTTTGGAAACTACAACCCTCAAATAATTTTTTAAGGGGTGTACAGAATTTAGAAACACTTGGTTCTGAAAATGATAAGATATTGCTTTAGCCCCAAATTTTTCATTTTCACAAGGGGTAACAGGAGAAAAAGCACCCCATAATTTGTTATCCATATTCCCCTGAATATGGCAATGCCCCATATGTGGTGATAAATTGCTGGAGGGGAACATGGCAGGACTCCGAAGGGAAGGAGTGCCACGTGGCTTTTGCAGCGCAGATTTTGATTGATTTACTGGCTCCATTGGTTATTTTTTGAAAGACTGTCTTATATGGGGGTTAATTGTTTTGCAGGATGAGGTGAATTTCATTGGTACCAAATTACTTTTTGATCACTCGACATTACACATTTTGTAAGGCGAGGTGTCAAAAAATTACTATTTTAGCACAATTTTTATTTATTTATTTTTACAGCTTTCACCTGACAGGGTAGATCATGTGATATTTTTACAGAACTGGTTACGGTTGTGGCAAAACCTAATATGCCTTTTTTTGTTAAGTAAAATCATTTTTTAAAAAGAAAATCTTATTTTTGTGTTGCCATTTTCAGACTTTTTTTTGCAGCAATTGTCTTATGTAGGGTCTCACTTTTTGAGGTGAGGTGACTGATTGGTACTACTCCGGGGTACATATGACACTGATCGCTTGGTGTTGCTGTTTTGGCAATGTTTATTTTTCTTTTACGGCGTAAACCTGACGGAATGGATCATGTGATATTTTTATAGAGCGGTTTGTTATGGATGAGGCGATACCCAATATACCTACTTTATATGACTTTTGGGGAAAAGGGTGCTTTTTTCCTTTTTACTTGGAACTTTTTTTTTTTGTTATCATGTAAAAGTTTTTTTTTACTTTTTTTTTGCCCCACTGTTGGACTTCAACTTTTGGGTGTCTGATCCCCTCTGTAATGCATTACAATACATGTGTATTGTAATGTGTTGGCTGTCAGCGTATTACCATTGTAAGTTGCTGACAGCCTGCTTGCCTGTGAGACCCAGGGGGCTGTGTCTCTTAGGCTTCCATAGAAGGCAGTCATGATGCCTATGGAACACATTTGTCTGCTTCCCAGCCATCGGGTCCCGGTTACCGCCGCACGGGGAACCAATGGGTACATGGAGCCCCCTCCCTCTACTAACCCCGTACATGTCGTGGTCAGCAACGACAGCAGCATAGCAAGGGTTAAAGCGTCGGCATTGGTGGAATGGTATATACAGAAAGGGCACAGCCTGACCTCTGCCGCTGATCGGGAAGACACAGCTCCTATGATGGTGACAGCCCCCATTACTGTAGAATTCTTACTTTTATAAATATTTAAATGAGCCTCTAGGAGTGGGGGGGGGGGGGCGTTGCTCCTGCACCTAGAGGCTCCTGTCTCCCACCTCAAGTCATACCTTCCAAGTGTTGATCGACAGGGCCAGGCATCATTCACATCCTTCTGCCTGTCCAGTGTGCACTGGGGAAATCTCGCGCTGTTCAGTATTCTGCGGAGGCGCAGTGAGGAAGCTGGCAGCCTGCGATCATCCTTCCCTCACCGCACCTGCGCAGAATACCGAACGGCGCGAGATTTCCTCAGGGCAGGCAGAAGGATGCGAACAATGGCTTGGCCCGCCAATTAACACTTGAAAGGCATGACTTGAGGTGGGAGACAGGAGCCTCTAGGTGCAGGAGCAACGCCCCCCCGCCCCCCTCCCTAGAGGCTCATTTACATTTATTTTAAAAGTAAGATTTCTACAGTAATGGGGGCACGGATAATCATTAGAATAGCAGTTAGGTGCAGCTGACATTAGCACATCGCTAATGTCAGCCAGTTTAATAGTGAAAATTCTAGTGACAGAAACCCTTTAGTGCACATACTATTGGGTAATTCAGGAATGTAGAGCACTTCTTTAAGGACAATCACAGCTAGGTGTGATAATGCAATGTAACATTTACCCTCCAAGCGTGCCCTTCTTCCACTGCAGCACTTTGTGCTTCCAAGGGATTTTCAATAACTCTTCCTGTCTGTCCAGAGAAATCCATTGCAACTAGGCAATTTTCGGACACACTTCTCTGAAACAAGATTAGAAATGTAAAATCAGTTTTTAAACTTACCAATAGTATATTTACATTCGATAAAATACACTGCAGTGCAACAGCACCAACTATAAAGATAAAAAAAAACTATACTTTGTGAGTTGTCATCATAAATCAGCAGCACTGCTTCAAAAATCTTCCTCTGGACGGAAACCATAACAGACCCCATTATAGTCTACAGGGTCGGTAGGCTCCGTTCGGCTCAGTTACAGTATGTGCCGAATCTGTCTTTTCCATTCTTCTACTCCTATAATGGAGCAGAACAACAGAAAGGCTGAAAGTTGATGTGAACTCAGCCTTAGACTGACAGATTTTCTGGCAGTCTAATACTGCCTTCAAATGCCTGATGAACAAGCAAACATATGTTAATTGGGCAATTGTGATTTTTAAGCAGGCTTAAAAGTGACAATGGTGCTGGCTGCAGATCGTGATGTGTAGGGTTGCAACGGGTATCGAATCATCGATACTTTTGTACCCGGATTGATTCGATACCGGGATTTGCTATTTACCGACACTAGGCTGCACAGTAATCAGAACATGGCACGCACTGCTCTCAGCGAGCGCCATGTTATCCTCAGCAGCACAGAGGAGTCTCTCCCTCCATCCCCACTGTACCAATGCTTCCACCAATGAGAGGAGAGAGGGAAGTAGGAGGGGAGGGTCTGTGGCCACTGCGCCACCAATGAAGATAAATAACCCTTTAATTCAAATATAGGCGGTAGAATCACATACCCAGCCGTACCCGAGGGGTTAACTGCCGAGGATCGCAGCGCCTTGTCATAGGTCGGGTGCGGGGTATGTGATTCTGCCGCCGGCACCCGCCGCCTATAGGGTGAATAGGATAAGGGATTAAAAGATCCCAGGTTCTAGCCCCTAAAGAGGCTAATAACTATTAAATAAAAAGTAAAAAACAAAAAAATAAAATAAAAATTAAGTTTAAATCCCGTTCACAATTTTACATATAAAATATATAAACAAATAAACCTATTACATATTGCCATGTCCGAAAAGTCCAAACTATTAAAATATTAAAAAAATCTCATATGTGATGAACGCCGTAACAGAAAGAAAAACCATGCAATTCGCCATTTTTTTGTCACCTTGTCCCCCAAAAAATAGGCTTGACGTTTCATAAAATGCGGAATGCACGTGGCTTTTTGGTGTTTTATTTTTTTTTGCGTGGTATTAATTGGTATAGAGTATCGCAATACTTTTTTATGGTATCGAAATCGAATTTAAATTTTGGTATGGTGACAACCCTAGTGCTGTGTAATAATGATCTGCCGCCGGTTCCACCGCTGCTATGCATGGGGACAAACAATGGCATAACGATCTTTCCTTCCTATGCCACAGAGGACATCGCTGCATGTAATAGCAGCGGTGTCCTCCGCTAGCTGACAATTGCTGGGAGGGAACGCTTCCTTCCCGATAACCATCAGGGTTTCTAATACACCTGAAGCCTACATCCACTGAATGTCTCGGGGTCAGATCTCCAAGATGTTTGGAACAATCTCACTGCAGAGTTGTGTGTGCAAGTGTACCTAGAAGAACTGATGCGGTTTTGAAAGCAAAGGCTGGTCACACCAAATATTGAATGGATTACATTTCTCCTTTGTTCACTTAGCATTTTGTTAATTCAGAAACTATTAAACCTTCTGTTTTTAAAAGCATTCTTACTTTGCAGCTTATTTGAAACAGCTGCTTAAATCTTTCACATAATAAAAGGTGTGTATATATACAGATGTCACAATCCTAATCTTGATTCTTAACCACTTAAGGACCACAGGTTTATACCCCCCTAGTGACCAGGCCCTTTTTTACAAATCGGCACTCCACAACTTTAGCGGTTTATTGTTCGGTCATGCAACTTACCACCCAAATGAATTTTACCTCCTTTTCTTCTCACTAATAGAGCTTTCATTTGGTGGTATTTCATTGCTGCTGACATTTTTACTTTTTTTGTTATTAATCGAAATTTAACGATTTTTTTGCAAAAAAATGACATTTTTCACTTTCAGTTGTAAAATTTTGCAAAAAAAAACGACATCCATATATAAATTTTGCTCTAAATTTATTGTTCTACATGTCTTTGATAAAAAAAAAATGTTTGGGTAAAAAAAAAATGGTTTGGGTAAAAGTTATAGCGTTTACAAACTATGGTACAAAAATGTGAATTTCCGCTTTTTGAAGCAGCTCTGACTTTCTGAGCACCTGTCATGTTTCCTGAGGTTCTACAATACCCAGACAGTACAAACACCCCACAAATGACCCCATTTCGGAAAGTACACACCCTAAGGTATTCGCTGATGGGCATAGTGAGTTCATAGAACTTTTTATTTTTTGTCACAAGTTAGCGGAAAATGATGATTTCTTTATTTTTTTTTCCTTACAAAGTCTCATATTCCACTAACTTGTGACAAAAAATAAAAACTTCCATGAACTCACTATGCCCATCACGAAATACCTTGGGGTCTCTTCTTTCCAAAATGGGGTCACTTGTGGGGTATACTGCCCTGGCATTCTAGGGGCCCAAATGTGTGGTAAAGAGTTTGAAATCAAATTCTGTAAAAAATGACCAGTGAAATCCGAAAGGTGCTCTTTGGAATATGGGCCCCTTTGCCCACCTAGGCTGCAAAAAAGTGTCACACATCTGGTATCTCCGTACTCAGGAGAAGTTGGGGAATGTGTTTTGGGGTGTCATTTTACATATACCCATGCTGGGTGAGAGAAATATCTTGGCAAAAGACAACTTTTCCCATTTTTTTATACAAAGTTGGCATTTGACCAAGATATTTATCTCACTCAGCATGGGTATATGTAAAATGACACCCCAAAACACATTCCCCAACTTCTCCTGAATACGGAGATACCAGATGTGTGACACTTTTTTGCAGCCTAGGTGGGCAAAGGGGCCCATATTCCAAAGAGCACCTTTCGGATTTCACTGGTCATTTTTTTACAGAATTTGATTTCAAACTCCTTACCACACATTTGGGCCCCTAGAATGCCAGGGCAGTATAACTACCCCACAAGTGACCCCATTTTGGAAAGAAGACACCCCAAGGTATTCCATGAGGGGCATGGCGAGTTCCTAGAATTTTTTATTTTTTGTCACAAGTTAGTGGAAAATTATGATTTTTTTTATTTTTTTTTTCTTACAAAGTCTCATATTCCACTAACTTGTGACAAAAAATAAAAACTTCCATGAACTCACTATGCCCATCAGCGAATACCTTGGGGTGTCTTCTTTCCAAAATGGGGTCACTTGTGGGGTAGTTATACTGCCCTGGCATTCTAGGGGCCCCAATGTGTGGTAAGGAGTTTGAAATCAAATTCTGTAAAAAATGACCTGTGAAATCCGAAAGGTGCTCTTTGGAATGTGGGCCCCTTTGCCCACCTAGGCTGCAAAAAAGTGTCACACATGTGGTATCTCCGTTCTCAGGAGAAGTTGGGGAATGTGTTTTGGGGTGTCATTTTACATATACCCATGCTGGGTGAGAGAAATATCTTGGCAAAAGACAACTTTTCCCATTTTTTTTATACAAAGTTGTCTTTTGCCAAGATATTTCTCTCACCCAGCATGGGTATATGTAAAAAGACACCCCAAAACACATTCCCCAACTTCTCCTGAGAACGGAGATACCACATGTGTGACACTTTTTTGCAGCCTAGATGCGCAAAGGGGCCCACATTCCTTTTAGGAGGGCATTTTTAGACATTTGGATCCCAGACTTCTTCTCACGCTTTACGGCCCCTAAAATGCCAGGGCAGTATAAATACCCCACATGTGACCCCATTTTGGAAAGAAGACACCCCAAGGTATTCAATGAGGGGCATGGCGAGTTCAAAGAATTTTTTTTTTTTTGGCACAAGTTAGCGGAAATTGATTTTTTTCGTTTTTTCTCACAAAGTCTCCCTTTCCGCTAACTTGGGACAAAAATTTCAATCTTTCCTGGACTCAATATGCCCCTCAGCGAATACCTTGGGGTGTCTTCTTTCCAAAATGGGGTCATTTGTGGGGTGTTTGTACTGCCCTGGCATTTGAGGGTCTCCGCAATCATTACATGTATGGCCAGCATTAGGAGTTTCTGCTATTCTCCTTATATTGAGCATACGGGTAATGAGATTTTTTTTTTCCGTTCAGCCTCTGGGCTGAAAGAAAAAATGAACGGCACAGATTTCTTCATTCGCATCGATCAATGTGGATGAAAAAATCTCTGCCAAAAAAAGAAAAAGGAGGGGAAAGGCGTCTGCCAGGACATAGGAGCTCCGCCCAACATCCATACCCACTTAGCTCGTATGCCCTGGCAAACCAGATTTCTCCATTCACATCAATCGATGTGGATAAATAAATCATTGCCGGGATTTTTTAATTTTTTTTATATATACAAAGTGTTTGCCAAAGTATATGAACACCGCCGCCTCCTCAGCTCATATGCCTCGGCAAACGTATCTTTTACTGCAGAGGAGAAATCTCGTCTTGCAGCGCCGCATACACCGACTTGCGTGTAATCTGACAGCAGCGCAATGCTTCTGTCAGAATGCACATCAGTGCTGCAGCTAGTCGATCGCTTGGTCCACCTAGAAGGTCAAAAAAGCAAACAAAAAAAAACAGGCCGCAACGCAATAAATTTATTAACATTAACTTTAGAGAACATTAACTTTTATAAACTTTTGAAACAGAACAATAACTTTTTTGCTTACCAGTGATTTTTTTTTTTTTTTTTTACCTTTATAGGACAAACCTCTCCTTCCCCATGGGACAATGTGCAAAGCGCAAATCGCCCAGAGATGTGGCGAAGTACATTATGCACTTTGTCCCAGGTGAAAGGAGAGGTTTGTAGCAGCTCTGTGTGAAAGGGCCCTAATAGCCCTGTGTGCCTGTCCTGTGTCACGCGATCCCTACACTAATAGTGTACCTGAGTGTGGAACTTGCGGAAACACTCCCCTATGCATAGGGCAGGCTGGTCAGGACAGTCAGGACAAAAAACGGTGGTGTCACGCCTTATTCCAGCCCTGCTGCAGACACGACATCTTTTTCTTGGGGAACGTTGAGTTGGGGTACCAGGATAGACAGACGGGAAGTGTCTGCCATGTAGCCGGCTCACTACATCAGGGCCTTGGGGCACGGACCCTCCTGGATACAGGAGTTCCGAAATGATCTCTTCCTGGAATTTTAGGAAGGATCCTGTTCTCCCAGCCTTACTGTAGAGAACAAAACTATTATACATCGCCAATTGAATTAAATATACAGACACCTTTTTATACCAGCGTCTGGTGCGTCGGGAAACTAAATAGGGAGCCAACATCTGGTCATTGAAGTCCACCCCTCCCATGTGAAGGTTATAGTCATGGACAGAGAGGGGTTTCACAATGACTCCAGTTGCCCGTTCAATTTGGACAGTCGTGTCTGCGTGAATGGTGGACAGAAGGTAAACGTCCCTCTTGTCCCTCCACTTCACCGCGAGCAGTTCTTGGTCACACAAGGCAGCCCTCTCCCCCCGTGCAAGTCGGGTACTAACGAGCCGTTGGGGGAAGCCCCGGCGACTAGGTCGCGCGGTGCCACAGCATTGAATTCCGACTAGATGTAAGTGCCGAAAGAGGGCCACGCTTGAGTAAAAATTGTCCACGTATAAGTGGTACCCCTTGTGGAGTAAGGGTGACACCAAGTCCCAAACAATCTTGCCACTGCTCCCCAGGTAGTCAGGACATCCGACCGGCTCCAGTTTTGAGTCTTTTCCCTCATAGACCCTAAAACGATATGTATAGCCTGTGGCCCTTTCACAGAGCTTATACAGTTTGACCCCATAACGGGCGCGCTTGCTGGGGATGTACTGTTTTATGCCAAGGCGCCCGGTAAAATGTACTAGGGACTCGTCTATGCAGATGTTTTGATTAGGGGTATACGCATCTGCAAATCTGGATGACAAATGGTCTATGAGGGGCCGAATTTTGTGGAGCCGGTCATAAGCAGGGTGGCCTCTTGGATGACAGGTGCTATTGTCCGTAAAATGCATAAAGCACATTATGACCTCAAAACGTGCCCTAGACATTGCAGCAGAGAACATGGGCATGTAATGTATTGGGTCTTTAGACCAATATGACCGCAATACATTTTTTTTAGTTAGACCCATGCTGAGGATAAGGCCCAAAAAAAATTTAAACTCTGAAACTGACTGGTTTCCACCGGTAAGGCTGGGCATAGAAGCTTTCCGGATTGGCGGTAATAAACTGTGTGGCGTAGCGGTTGGTTTCTGCCACAACTAGGTCATAGAGATCCGCGGTGAAGAACAGCTCAAAAAACTGAAGGGCCGATCCTAAATGAGCCGTCTCCACGCGAACTCCAGACTGGGCGGTGAAAGGGGGCAATACGGGTGCGGCGGAAGCAGGGGAGTGCCAATTAGGATTTGCCAGCACCTCTGGGAGACTAAGGGTTCTACGGGCCTGTGAACGTGGTGGCTGCGACAGGGGGGTTACTGCACGTGCCACCGTACCAGCTGGAACTGCCCTTCTGGTGCTCGCCACTTCACCAGGGAATACGGCAGTGCTGGTAGAAGGTCCAGGGTGTGCTGCGCTGCTGGTGTATGCCGCACCATAAACAAGATCAGCGCTAGCACCACTCTGCTGCAAATGAGGGTCATCATGCAGGGTAGGCAGAACCCTGACATGGGATCGGGTACGTCTGGCCGTAGCAGGGACCTCTACCTCGTCAGCCTCACTAGCTTTTAGAGTGCCACTGCTGTCTACAGGTTCATATTCTGAACCACTGGATTCAGCGGGTGAGGCGTCCCCATCGCTTTCATCCATCAGGGCCAGAATCCTGTAGGCCTCTTCAGCGGAATACCCCTTGTTTGACATTTTGGGTTCACTAAATTTAGGGGGTATTCCTCTGAGACTACCCAGGAAAAAGAGCAAACCTACCTAGCAAAAAGGAGTGCTTGCGAAGTAAAGCTGCGACCGCTAATAAAGATCCAAAAAGCTCAAAAGTGATCTTTATAGCGGCGCAGCGATTTTACCGTGTTTTTGCAGTGATCAGAAAAAAAAATTTCTGTCACTGCGGTGGAGCGGACTGAACGCAAGTGTGCGCAAAAGATCAGGCCTGATCGGGCCAACACTGCGTTTTGTAGAGCCTAAGGTGACCCTAATGTACTTATATAGATCTGATTGCGATCAGTATTGATCACTTACAGATACTATATAGTACTAGTGCTGATTAGCGACAGCGATGACGCTAATCAGCGACTAATCAGTGACTGCGGTGCGGTGGGCTGGGCGCTAAACTACCTAGCAAGTAGCTAACTAACTGGCGGTGATAAGGGACCCTTACAGGGGGGGGTGATCAGTGACAGGGGGGGACAAGGGGGTGATCAGGGTG
The DNA here is from genome assembly GCF_905171765.1 of Bufo bufo. Lineage (NCBI taxonomy): Eukaryota > Metazoa > Chordata > Amphibia > Anura > Bufonidae > Bufo > Bufo bufo. The sequence goes on along the minus strand of NC_053393.1, from coordinate 249,245,811 downwards.
ATCAGGGAGTCTAATATGGGCGATCAGGTGCTAAATAAGGGGTTAATAAATGACAGGGTAATGTGTAAATGTGTAGTGTGGTGTTTGGTGCTACTTACTGAGCTGCCTGTGTCCTCTGGTGGTCGATCCAAGCGAAAGGGACCACCAGAGGACCAGGCAGCAGTTATATCAGACGCTATTTTGAAAATAGCGTCTGACATAACCTTTTCATTCGGCGATTCAAAAATCTACAGCCTGCCAGCCAATGATCGCGGCCGGCAGGCTGCAGAAGAACTTGTGCACTATGCGTTCCTGTGAACGCGCGCGCCTGTGTGCGCGCGTTCACAGGAAATCTCAGGTCACGCGAGATGACGCCAATCGGCGTTAGTATGACCTGGGAGCGCCGCAGAGATGACGCCTTTCGGCGTTAGTGTGACGGTAAGTGGTTAATTAAATAAAAAGTAAACAATGGCAAGAAACTTAAAGGCTATGTACATGTCACGGCCCCTCCTGCGACAGGGGTCAGAAGATCTAAGAGACTGGCTGCACGTGATGTGATCTGATAGCCTCTCTGGTTTCACTTTTCTGTGTCGTTGCTGGGTATGACCACACCTCGGGTTTCAGGTGTAGCTTAAGCGGTCATTCTAACGCCTCTATTTAGTCTGGCCTCACCCATCATGCTATGCGGTTGATCGCTCCTTTCAGGATGCGAAGAGCTGGTGTCTGGTTCTCCTCTGAGTTCCTGCTCGTCTGCATACTTTGGAGTTAAAGGATAACTGTCACATTTAGACCCTAATTTCAATTTTCAAATATGTAGTTACTAATAACATGATATTCCAGAATCAGTTACTATTAGACTGACTTACCCCATATTTAATAAAATTCAGCCCTTGGCAACCAGTCTGCATAAAACTGCAATTTCACTATGCAGTTAAGATGGCCGCCACTGCCCTCACCCTGAGGCCAATCCCGCCTGCCCTCACTAGCCAGTAACAATAGCCCCCCAAAAGTGTCAGTAACCAGAGCCCTCCCCCCTAAAGGGTTAATCTCCTGCAGCACAAAGGGGTCCTCTTACCACATGTTGCTTTCATTTATACACTGAGCAGATGGCAGATCTCCCTTCCCTGTTGTGCACTGGTTCAGCTCTGCTGAGTGAGGGAGCGTCTGCCAAGCGCAGGGACAGGGAGAAGTGCACACAGCCCAGGCACTGTTATCAGCTGCTGGGGAGGACCTTTCTTTAATCATTTACTTACAGTCCCTGGCTGTCAGTAATGTGAGCCTGCACACAGCATGCTCCGTCCTTCAACAGATAGACTGAGCATGCCTAGCAACCCTATTTTAAGCACAGGTAAAAGTAGGCAGTACAGGGAACACAAATGTGGAATTAAGGGGTAATTGAATACACAGTGAAAAGTTGAAATAGGGCTACCAAAGTGATATCACCACAATCCAATACTCCCAAAAAAATTATATACGACAGTTATCCTTTAAGTGTCTTTTCCCTATTTCTTGTTCGTGGTTTTCCCCTACCTTTTGGTATTAGGCCTGAGGGAGTCTCCTGTTCCTTCAGCTGGGAAGAAATAGGTCATCTCTTGTACTGACACCATTTCCAGGGCACTTTAGGGTCAGATAGGGCCCTAGGTTCCAGCATATGAACATTCCTACCATCAAGGTCTGTTCATACTTCTAGTAGTCAGGGCTCTGTTTAGGGATTCACTAGGTGGTGACCTTTTCCCTTTCCTCTTGTGGTCGGTGTGGAGTGATCTTACCACACTGCGCCATGACAGAACATCTTCGGAGGCAATTTTTGTTTATGATTGCATTTTACTAATTTTTGGCTAAAAATCATGTTTTCAATTGGCCTTTATTAAAAAATATTGAGCCATTCGGTCAGAAAAGGTTAACTGTTTTTCTACCTGTAACTTTGCGCTGGTCATCTAATAACCCTCATCTCTAAACAACTAAGAGGTCAGACACTTATTTAAGCCACATTATAATCAGTAAAATAAGGATTGAGCTATAATGAGTGTTTATATCGTCAGAACAGACATGGGAAATCTGTCTGCTCCCCAGATGACAGAAAATCCACAGGGAGCTACTACAGCATGTCAGTACAAGTAAAAATAAGTACAATGCAATAATAAAATAAAATTGCCTCCAAAGGCACATTATGTTTAAAGGGGTTGTCCTGCACTGACAACTGGCACCCCCACTGATCAGCTGTTTGACAAGGAAATGGGGATGTTTTTATGTTTACCATATTTTTTTATAATTTTTGGTGAGGTCATTTTTAATTTTACATTAAAATTTCTACCACGTCTCGGTCTGTACAGATCATTTTACTGCAGTTACCTGCTTATCTATACACAGGGGTGATATCATTACAAGCAGGATTAGAATGACAGATGAACAGGTCACAGACAGGGCCGTCTTTAACAAGGGGCAAAAGGGGCAGCTGCCCCGGGCCCAGTTGCTCCTGTGGGGCCCAAGGCAGCTGCCTCTTGAGCCCTGCTAGCCACTGCCCCGGGTGTCAGGCTGTCAGCTACACAGGGGGTGCTGCCATGCCATTCCTGCCGGCACTCCAGGCAGCGTACTGTGAGAGCTGTGATTCTCTAGGACCTTAGATGACATCATCACCATGTGACCAGTAACCTAGCAATATTACTGGTCACATGGCTATGAGGTCATCAAGGTCCTACCAGGAGTGTTGCAGGAGAAGTTTGCCTTAACTGTGGAGCTTTTTTTGTGAAGATTACATCAGAAAAAGGTGACAGGGGCTGTTATGCTAATATACTGTAAACTACTGTATAGTGAGGTGCTGTATATTGTGGGGGGCCTGTATACTGTGGGGGCCTGTATAGTGTATACTGTGGGTGCTGTATATTGTGGAGTGCTATACTGCTGTACTGTATACTGTGGGGGGCTGTATACTGTGGGTGCTGTATATTGTGGAGTGCTATACTGCTGTACTGTATAGTGTGGGGGGCTGTATAGTGTGGGGTGCTGTATCGTGTATAGTTTGGGGTGCTGTATACGGTGAGGTGCTATACTGCTCTACTATATACTGTGAGGTGTTGTATACTGTGGGGTGCTGTATACTGTGGGCTGCTATACTATATACTGTGGGGTACTGTATAGTGTGGGTGCTATACTGCATAGTGTGTGGTGCTGTATACTATAGGGTGCTATACTGCATACTGTGGGTTGCTGTATACTATAGGGTGCTATACTGCATACTGTGGGTTGCTGGGGTGCACTGTAACACTAGGGTGAGCCGAGCCCCGGTCTCCTTCCTGCAGAGCGGTGCCCACTTCCAGCCTGAGCCCAGCTGCCCAGAGCACTGATCCTGAGCCGCTGGAGTCTTCAGAACTGGAGGTATTTATAGTCATTCACTGTACTCTACCAGATGTGTGGATTTTTTGTGCGTGTGTTGTGGTGGAGGGCGTGATTGCCTGCTAAGGTGTGGGAAGGCGGGATCCAGGGGGCCCAAGTAAATTTTTGCCCAGGGTCCAAACAATGCTCTGCCCTGGTCAGAGCATGCTTAGAAAACTCTCCCATAGAAGTCAATAAGGTCCCCTCCTGACCACTGTGTCTATGGCCCATGGGGCTGCAATAAAGCAATTTTCTGTTAATGTTAAGAACAGCTCACGCAAGATGGCCGTCCCTATAATCATGTTCAGGAAATAGAAAAAAAATAATAATCTACAATCAGAAAATAAAAACCAGATTAGAAAAAAGGAGATGTGTTACCATCTGGCTTTAACTGTCAGAAAACATTTTTTGCGACACATATCCTTTACCACCACAGAACCAGGTCAGCCTATTAGGCTTTGTGCCAGTTTAATAATTGTAGGATTTTATCTTTTTAATTAGAACAAAAAATACAAATAAAAAAATTTAAAAAATTAAAATAAAAATCAGATGCTATTAAACCAATAGGCCAAATTTTTTTTACCTTTTTATTTTCCGATTCTTTTATTCTATTTCCTGAACATGATTATGGGGGCTGCCATCTTGCCTGAGCTGTTCTTAACGGCATTTACCAAAGCATTAAAAAAAATTGCATTACGGCAGTCAGATGGTCCATAGACAAAATGGTCAGCAGGGGACTTCTATTTGAGAGAGTTTTCTAGGCATGCTCTGTGACCTGTGCAGAGGTCATTGTACAAGGAAAAAATAGATAAGCTTTGACAATCACATATTGTGAATGGTAGATCCTGTCATCTATACACAGAGCTGATATCTCCTTATTACATTTAGAATGATATATAACTGCAGTAAACTGATCTTTGTAGACCAAGAAGTAGCACCTATTAGGATTAGTGGCCAGTGCGAAAACATCAGGAATTTATGGCTTTTGTTTAAATACAGATGTTGACATGGAAAATTAAAAATATCACCATCAATTCTTTAAAAATATATAATATAAAAATGTGATTTAAACAATAGGTCATTTTCTGATGACACTTTCCCTTTAAACTCCTAACAGTTCTGCCTGAATGCTCTTGGAGAAGGGGGAGGGGGGAGAGCTGCTTTTGTTGCTCATATCTGTGGAATGTTAGCAGCTAGAGATATGTTTTGTTTGAAAGCAGGCATTTCAAGATTTCAAACAATACCAGAATCACAGCATTATCTTCACTACATCGGAAAATATTCCTGTTCGAAATCTGGATGGCAATGAATGTGGCTGAAAGTGAAAGTAAATGCAGATTTTACTGCATTTATTGTCGACTCGATTTCTAACCCAGATATCTCCTGCTGATGTTGTGCTAATGCTATGATCTTGGTCTTGTATGAAAGCTTGGACTGCCAGCTTTCAAAAAAAGACCATCTCGTGAGCTGCTACCAATCCAAAGATACTATATGAGCAGCTAAAGCAGATTTCCCCTGCACCCCACTACCCCTGCCAGAACTGTTGGGTGCTAAACACCTGTAAGGCTGGGTTCACATCACTTTTTGCCCTACGTTTAACCTCTTCCGGACACAGGGCGTACAGGTACGCCCTTATGTCCTGGTACGGCGGCGGGCGGTGATCGGAACCAGGTGCCTGCTCAAATCATTGAGCAGGCACCTGGGGCAAATGCGCCGGGGGGTCCTGTGACCCCCCGTGTAGGCGATCGCAGCAAACCGCAGGTCAATTCAGACCTGCGGTTTACTGCGTTTCCGGGTTATTCGGGTATCTGAGGACCCGATAACCCGGAACAGGATGGTGATCGGTGGTGTGTTTTTACCCCACCAATCACTATCCTTAGATCCTGAGTGGTGATGGTGACATCACCTCTCAGGATTGCCTCTGATTGGTAGGTGGGCCGGCCGGCGGGAGATTCAAATCATAGCAGTACTCCTCTCCTCCTCCTTTTGTGTCCGGAGCCCGAGGAGAGAGGAGCGCTGCCTGCACGTGTGGATCTGAGCCAGCATCACCCCATCTGTGCCCCAGCACCCATCCTTGCCCCCAGGACCCGATCTGTGCCCCAGCACCCCCCATCTGATCAGCAGGTAATTAGGGAAAGTATAGGGAAAGGTTGGGCTAGGCAGGGATAATAAAGGGAAAGTTAGTGTGAAAAAAAAGTTTTATTCATAGCACAGCTGTGTGACCCTAGACCCCCCAGGGGTGCTGCCGCTTGCCCCCCTGCCACCCCCCCCCACAACTTTTTTGGGGTGCAGGCATTTTTTATTTATTTTTTTGTGCAAGGCCGGGGGGGCTGGACCCCGGTCAGTGCAGCCGAGATTAGGACATTTTGGGGCCTCGTGCTGCACATGGGCCTAGTCAAGAAACCTAGTATCAGACATTACTGGAGTGGGGACGTCCTCTACCAGACCCCACTTTACAGTACGGCCATGACACGTACCCGGTTTGAGGCCATCCGGAAACATAACAAAAAGTTTAATAGCAAGCGATCAAAAAGTCATATAACCCCCAAAATAGTGCCAATAACTGCCTCTCTAACCACCGCTCGCTTCATCCAGATCCCGCGCGTGCGGACTACTGTCAGCGGCCTCTTATAGCGAAGTGCGCATGTGCCGGCGCACTTCGCTCGAACCTCCACTGACTGCCCTATTACAGCCCATCCCAGCCATCCAACCTCCTACAGCCTGGTTCAAAGCTCGAAGATCTGGATGAAGCGAGCGGTGGTTAGAGAGGCAGTGATGACGTAAGGTAGGCAGATCACATGAAAGGAAGGGCGGCGATTTCAGCTCAGAAGGCGGCGCTGGGCACCTAAACGACATGGCTGCAGCCGGGCACCTTTCACCATGAGACGACCCCTTGGACACATTTTCAAGTGATTGACAGGTGATATAAACCGCTTTTTTAGGAATATAGAGCCACAGGGGCATTTGATAAACTCACTTTAGGATTCTGTGTTTTACAAGGGAGATCGCCATATGTTTAGCTTATAGGGCTCATTTCTGATGACAGAATCCCAACCCTCCGGACCGCTGTACGCACAGACGCGTCCTGGAGGTGGTTGATTCATTCCGAGTGGACGCGCCGGCGCGTCCTCTCGCAATGGCCGAGATTTCCTGTGAACGCGCGCACACAGGCGCGCGCGCTCACAGGAACGGACGGTAAGAGAGTTGATCTCCAGCCTGCCAGCGGCAATCGTTCGCTGGCAGGCTGGAGATGTGTTTTTTTTAACCCCTAACAGGTATATTAGACGCTGTTTTGATAACAGCGTCTAATATACCTGCTACCTGGTCCTCTGGTGGTCCCCTTTGTTTGGATCGACCACCAGAGGACACAGGTAGCTCAGTAAAGTAGCACCAAGCACCACTACACTACACTACACCCCCCCCCCCGTCACTTATTAACCCCTTATTAGCCCCTGATCACCCCATATAGACTCCCTGATCACCCCCCTGTCATTGATCACCCCCGTGTCATTGATCACCCCCCTGTCATTGATCACCCCCCTGTAAAGCTCCATTCAGACGTCCGCATGATTTTTATGGATCCACTGATAGATGGATCGGATCCGCAAAACGCATCCGGACGTCTGAATGAAGCCTTACAGGAGCGTGATCAATGACTGTGGTGATCACCCCATATAGACTCCCTGATCACCCCCCTGTCATTGATTACCCCCCTGTCATTGATTACCCCCCTGTAAAGCTCCATTCAGACGTCCGCATGATTTTTACGGATCCACTGATAGATGGATCGGATCCGCAAAACGCATCCGGACGTCTGAATGAAGCCTTACAGGGGCATGATCAATGACTGTGGTGATCACCCCATATAGACTCCCTGATCATCCCCCTGTAAAGCTCCATTCAGATGTCCGCATGATTTTTACGGATGCACTGATAGATGGATCGGATCCGCAAAACGCATCCGGACGTCTGAATGAAGCCTTACAGGGGCGTGATCAATGACTGTGGTGATCACCCCATATAGACTCCCTGATCACCCCCCTGTCATTGATTACCCCCCTGTCATTGATTACCCCCCTGTAAAGCTCCATTCAGACGTCCGCATGATTTTTACGGATCCACTGATAGATGGATCGGATCCGCAAAACGCATCCGGACGTCTAAATGAAGCCTTACAGGGGCATGATCAATGACTGTGGTGATCACCCCATATAGACTCCCTGATCATGCCCCTGTAAAGCTCCATTCAGATGTCCGCATGATTTTTACGGATGCACTGATAGATGGATCGGATCCGCAAAACGCATCCGGACGTCTGAATGAAGCCTTACAGGGGCGTGATCAATGACTGTGGTGATCACCCCATATAGACTCCCTGATCACCCCCCTGTCATTGATTACCCCCCTGTCATTGATTACCCCCCTGTAAAGCTCCATTCAGACGTCCGCATGATTTTTACGGATCCACTGATAGATGGATCGGATCCGCAAAACGCATCCGGACGTCTGAATGAAGCCTTACAGGGGCATGATCAATGACTGTGGTGATCACCCCATATAGACTCCCTGATCATCCCCCTGTAAAGCTCCATTCAGATGTCCGCATGATTTTTACGGATGCACTGATAGATGGATCGGATCCGCAAAACGCATCCGGACGTCTGAATGAAGCCTTACAGGGGCGTGATCAATGACTGTGGTTATCACCCCATATAGACTCCCTGATCACCCCCCTGTCATTGATTACCCCCCTGTCAAGCTCCATTCAGATGTCCGCATGATTTTTACGGATGCACTGATAGATGGATCGGATCCGCAAAACGCATCCGGACGTCTGAATGAAGCCTTACAGGGGCGTGATCAATGACTGTGGTTATCACCCCATATAGACTCCCTGATCACCCCCCTGTCATTGATTACCCCCCTGTAAAGCTCCATTCAGATGTCCGCATGATTTTTACGGATGCACTGATAGATGGATCGGATCCGCAAAACCCATCCGGACGTCTGAATGAAGCCTTACAGGGGCGTGATCAATGACTGTGGTTATCACCCCATATAGACTCCCTGATCACCCCCCTGTCATTGATTACCCCCCTGTAAAGCTCCATTCAGATGTCTGCATGATTTTTACGGATGCACTGATAGATGGATCGGATCCGCAAAACGCATCCGGACGTCTGAATGAAGCCTTACAGGGGCATGATCAATGACTGTGGTTATCACCCCATATAGACTCCCTGATCACCCCCCTGTCATTGATCACCCCCCTGTCATTGATCACACCCCTGTCATTGATCACCCCTCTGTAAGGCTCCATTCAGACATTTTTTTGGCCCAAGTTAGCGGAATTATTATTTTTTTTTCTTACAAAGTCTCATATTCCACTAACTTGTGTCAAAAAATAAAATCTCACATGAACTCACCATACCCCTCACGGAATCCAAATGCGTAAAATTTTTTAGACATTTATATTCCAGACTTCTTCTCACGCTTTAGGGCCCCTAGAATGCCAGGGCAGTATAAATACCCCACATGTGACCCCATTTCGGAAAGAAGACACCCCCAGGTATTCCGTGAGAGGCATATTGAGTCCATGAAAGATTGAAATTTTTGTCCCAAGTTAGCGGAACGGGAGACTTTGTGAGAAAAAAATAAAAAATATCAATTTCCGCTAACTTGTGCCAAAAAAAAAAAATTTCTATGAACTCGCCATGCCCCTCATTGAATACCTTGGGGTGTCTTCTTTCCAAAATGGGGTCACATGTGGGGTATTTATACTGCCCTGGCATTCTAGGGGCCCCAAAGCGTGAGAAGAAGTCTGGTATCCAAATGTCTAAAAATGCCCTCCTAAAAGGAATTTGGGCACCTTTGCGCATCTAGGCTGCAAAAAAGTGTCACACATCTGGTATCGCCGTACTCAGGAGAAGTTGGGGAATGTGTTTTGGGGTGTCATTTTACATATACCCATGCTGGGTGAGAGAAATATCTTGGTCAAATGCCAACTTTGTATAAAAAAATGGGAAAAGTTGTCTTTTGTCAAGATATTTCTCTCACCCAGCAAGGGTATATGTAAAATGACACCCCAAAACACATTCCCCAACTTCTCCTGAATACGGCGATACCACATGTGTGACACTTTTTTGCAGCCTAGGTGGGCAAAGGGGCCCATATTCCAAAGAGCACCTTTAGGATTTCACAGGTCATTTACCTACATACCACACATTAGGGCCCCTGGAAAATGCCAGGGCAGTATAACTACCCCACAAGTGACCCCATTTTGGAAAGAAGACACCCCAAGGTATTCCGTGAAATTTTTAATTTTTTGTCACAAGTTAGTGTAAAATGCTGATTTTTTTTTTTTTCATACAAAGTCTCATATTCCACTAACTTGTGACAAAAAATAAAAACTTCCATGAACTCACTATGCCCATCAGCGAATACCTTGGGGTCTCTTCTTTCCAAAATGGGGTCACTTGTGGGGTAGTTATACTGCCCTGGCATTCTAGGGGCCCAAATGTGTGGTAAGGAGTTTGAAATCAATTTCTGTAAAAAATGACCTGTGAAATCCGAAAGGTGCTCTTTGGAATATGGGCCCCTTTGCCCACCTAGGCTGCAAAAAAGTGTCACACATCTGGTATCTCCGTACTCAGGAGAAGTTGGGGAATGTGTTTTGGGGTGTCATTTTACATATACCCATGCTGGGTGAGAGAAATATCTTGGCAAAAGACAACTTTTACCATTTTTTTTATACAAAGTTGGCATTTGACCAAGATATTTATCTCACCCAGCATGGGTATATGTAAAAAGACACCCCAAAACACATTCCTCAACTTCTCCTGAATACAGAGATACCAGATGTGTGACACTTTTTTGCAGCCTAGGTGGGCAAAGGGGCCCATATTCCAAAGAGCACCTTTCGGATTTCACAGGTCATTTTTTACAGAATTTGATTTCAAACTCCTTACCACACATTTGGGCCCCTAGAATGCCAGGGCAGTATAACCACCCCACAAGTGACCCCATTTTGGAAAGAAGAGACCCCAAGGTATTTCGTGATGGGCATAGTGAGTTCATAGAAGTTTTTATTTTTTGTCACAAGTTAGTGGAATATGAGACTTTGTAAGAAAAAAAATAAAATAAAAAAAATCATCATTTTCCGCTAACTTGTGACAAAAAATAAAAAGTTCTATGAACTTACTATGCCCATCAGCGAATACCTTAGGGTGTGTACTTTCCGAAATGGGGTCATTTGTGGGGCGTTTGTACTGTCTGGGCATTGTAGAACCTCAGGAAACATGACAGGTGCTCAGAAAGTCAGAGCTGCTTCAAAAAGCGGAAATTCACATTTTTGTACCATAGTTTGTAAACGCTATAACTTTTACCCAAACCATTTTTTTTTTACCCAAACATTTTTTTTTTATCAAAGACATGTAGAACAATAAATTTAGAGCAAAATTTATATATGGATGTCGTTTTTTTTTGCAAAATTTTACAACTGAAAGTGAAAAATGCCATTTTTTTGCAAAAAAAATCGTTAAATTTCGATTAATAACAAAAAAAGTAAAAATGTCAGCAGCAATGAAATACCACCAAATGAAAGCTCTATTAGTGAGAAGAAAGGGAGGTAAAATTCATTTGGGTGGTAAGTTGCATGACCGAGCAATAAACGGTGAAAATAGTGTAGGTCAGAAGTGTAAAAAGTGGCCTGGTCATTAAGGGTGTTTAAGCACTGGGGGCTGAGGTGGTTAAAGGGGTATCATCTTATTGATCAGTCTTAATTAGAATCTTTTGCCCCCACTGAAAACTTTTTCCTATACAGGTCATTAAAAATAACCAACCTTTCTATTTAAAATTTCTTTTTTGTATCAGTGTTTATTGGCGCTGCCCATGGATACGGCCACATCTCGCCTGCTGCATCCATGGGCCGCGCCTGCGCACTTCATAGTCTGCGATCCTGCGGCCGGCCTGTTGATTTACTTGTGAGCGCGCACGTCTTTATCTCTTTAGGGGCACAGGGGGCAACTGTATGGAATGTAGGGGCACAGGGGGCAACTGTATGGAATGTTGGGGGCACAGGGGGCAACTGTATGGAATGTAGGGGCACAGGGGGCAACTGTATGGAATGTAGGGGCACAGGGGGCAACTGTATGGAATGTAGGGGCACAGGGGGCAACTGTATGGAATGTAGGGGTACAGGGGGCAACTGTATGGAATGTAGGGGCACAGGGGGCAACTGTATGGAATGTAGGGGCACAGGGGGCAACTGTATGGAATGTAGGGGCACAGGGGGCAACTGTATGGAATGTAGGGGCACAGGGGGCAACTGTATGGAATGTAGGGACACAGGGGGCAACTGTATGGAATGTAGGGACACAGGGGGCAACTGTATGGAATGTAGGGACGCAGGGGGCAACTGTATGGAATGTAGGGACGCAGGGGGCAACTGTATGGAATGTCGGCATCTCCTTCTGACTTCATCTGATCTCTGTGCAGCAACAGGACCTGTGGTGACGTCATTCGGGTCATCACATGATCCATCACCATGGTAAAAGATCATGTGACAGACCATGTGATGACCGGAGTGACGTCATCAAAGGTCCTATTGCTGCACAGAGATCAGATGAAGACAGAAGGAGATGCCGGGCTATGCGATCAAGTGGACTAAGGCGAGTTAAATTATTATTATTTTATTTTTTTTAACTCCACCAGCGATGTTTTACTATGCATTCTGTATTCAGAATGCTATTATTTTCCCTTATAACCATGTTATAAGGGAATATAATAATGAGGGGGTCTCCATCCTGATCGTCTCCTAGCAACTGTGCATGTAAATCGCACTGCATCCGCACATGCTTGCTATTTTCACGCAACCCCATTCACTTCTATGGGGCATGCGTTGTGTGAAAAACGCAGAATACAGAACATGCTGCGATTTTCACGCAACGCACAAGTGATGCGTGAAAATCACTGCTCATGTGAACAGCCCCATAGAAATAAATGGGTCGGTATTCAGTGCGGGTGCAAAGCGTTCACCTCACGCATCGCATCCGCGCGGAATACTCGCCCGTGTGAAAGGGGCCTAAGAGATCAGACAGAGATTTTGTGTGTAAAACTGCAGAACAGCCACATGTTCCTGTACACTGAGCTCACTTATCACAGCTCTGATTCCCCAGCAGGGGGAGGGGACTCACACACACACTGCAGGCTGCCAGACTGATGACTCATAGTCTTCACATGAACTAGCACGCAAGGACTGCGTTCTCAGTGTGATGTCATAAGGAGGCGTGGCCGGCCTTCACTCTAGCTGCCTAAGCCCGCCCAGTCTTAGCTGCAGAAAACCAGGAAGTGAACAGCAGAGTGACTGCAGGTGAGGATGAATTTGCAAGATGAGAATACCCCTTTAAGGTGAAATAAGGCTGATTTCCTTAAGGAGCTAAAAAAACATGTTTGGGGAGGGGGGGGGGGGGGGGGAAGGATGTAAGAGCATTGTACACTACAGAATCCAGCAAAAAATGTATTTATTATCGAATACTTTTTTATCCAATGGAATCCTATGGTGAGGGATGCCACTGTATGGCATATCTTGGAGGAATACGTTTAATATATGCTTTTCTATACATTAAACGCAAGACAAAAATGTGAAGCAAACCCAGCCTAACAGATCTCTTACTTTGGACATGAGTGTGCTGGTGAAACCAATTAAAGAGGTTTTCTGAGATTTGTAAAATATAACTGCCACAGAGGGGCATTATACAATAAATTTTTTTTATGCAAATCATCTTTTAAAATGTCTGAGAGGTATTGCACCACTTCAGTCCCTACTGGGCCTTAAATTTAATACCTTTGTGCATAATCATATATATGTATGTCATTAGCATTAAAGGGAGTCCATCAGGTAGTTTTCACTAATCTAACTACCAGCAATGGCTATTAGAGAATTGTACACGAATGCTACCTTTATGTCATTTGGCTCTCTAACAAATGTCCAGGGAAAGAGTTTTTAATCCTATGAAAAAATTGCTCCCAAGTGCCCAGTTCCGCCTCCCTTCCCCTCTGTGTGTTTCTCCCCATCTCCATTGAAATGAGGGCGATGCAGACAGCTGGAAAGCGCCGCTTCATTGCGACTTTGTTTAAAAGTGTAGATTCTCAGCTTTTAAAAAAGACCAGACCTCTAGCCGTTGCCGATCCTCAGATATGAGGGGTTAAAGCAGCACTCGCTCTCTTGGGCAAAAATGTTAGTAAGTTGAAAAAAAAAAAAAAATACATTTTAAACCACTGCCTTTCCCAATTAATACATAGTAGTTATACTGATCCACAGAACAAGAACATCATAGCGCACAGTGAACTCCGTAATACGAACATCCAAAAACCCTGGATATATACACTGCTCAAAAAAATAAAGGGAACAAAAAAATAACACATCCTAGATCTGAATTAATTAAATATTCTTCTGAAATACTTTGTTCTTTACATAGTTGAATGTGCTGACAACAAAATCACACAAAAATAAAAAAATAGAAATCAAATTTTTCAACCCATGGAGGTCTGGATTTGGAGTCACCCTCAAAATTAAAGTGGAAAAACACACTACAGGCTGATCCAACTTTGATGTAATGTCCTTAAAACAAGTCAAAATGAGGCTCAGTAGTGTGTGTGGCCTCCACGTGCCTGTATGACCTCCCTACAACGACTGTGCATGCTCCTGATGAGGTGGCGGACGGTCTCCTGAGGGATCTCTTCCCAGACCTGGACTAAAGCATCTGCCAACTCCTGGACAGTCTGTGGTGAAATGTGACGTTGGTGGATAGAGCGAGACATGATGTCCCAGATGTGCTCAATTGGATTCAGGTCTGGGGAACGGGCGGGCCAGTCCATAGCATCAATGCCTTCGTCTTGCAGGAACTGCTGACACACTCCAGCCACATGAGGTCTAGCATTGTCTTGCATTAGGAGGAACCCAGGGCCAACCGCACCAGCATATGGTCTCACAAGGGGTCTGAGGATCTCATCTCGGTACCTAATGGCAGTCAGGCAACCTCTGGCGAGCACATGGAGGGCTGTGCAGCCATCCAAAGAAATGCCACCCCACACCATTACTGACCCAATGCCAAACCAATCATGCTGGAGGATGTTGCAGGCAGCAGAACGTGCTCCACGGCGTCTCAAGACTCTGTCACGTCTGTCACATGTGCTCAGTGTGAACCTGCTTTCATCTGTGAAGAGCACAGGGCGCCAGTGGTGAATTTGCCAATATTGGTGTTCTCTGGAAAATGCCAAACATCTTGCACGGTGTTGGGCTGTAAGCACAACCCCCACCTGTGGACGTCAGGCCCTCATATCACCCTCATGGAGTCTGTTTCTGACCGTTTGAGCAGACACATGCACATTTGTGGCCTGCTGGAGGTCATTTTGCAGGGCTCTGGCAGTGCTCCTCCTGTTCCTCCTTGCACAAAGGCGGAGGTAGCGGTCCTGCTGCTGGGTTGTTGCTCTCCTACGGCCTCCTCCACATCTCCTGATGTACTGGCCTGTCTCCTGGTAGCGCCTCCATGCTCTGGACACTACGCTGACAGACACAGCAAACCTTCTTGCCACAGCTCGCATTGATGTGCCATCCTGGATAAGCTGCACTACCTGAGCCACTTGTGTGGGTTGTAGACTCCATCTCATGCTACCACTAGAGTGAAAGCACCGCCAGCATTCAAAAGTGACCAAAACATCAGCCAGGAAGCATAGGAACTGAGAAGTGATCTGTGGTCACCACCTGCAGAACCACTCCTTTATTGGGGGTGTCTTGCTAATTGCCTATAATTTCCACCTGTTGTCTATCCCATTTGCACAACAGCATGTGAAATTGATTGTCACTCAGTGTTGCTTCCTAAGTGGACAGTTTGATTTCACAGAAGTGTGATCGACTTGGAGTTAGGCCTCCTGCACACGACCGTTGTGTGCACCCGTGGCCGTTGTGCCGTTTTCCGCAGACCCATTGACTTTCAATGGGTCCGTGGAAAAATCGGAAAATGCACCGTTTTGCAGCCGCATCCGTGATCCGTGTTTCCTGGCCGTGAAAAAAATATGACCTGTCCTATTTTTTTCACGGCCAACGGTTCACGGACCCATTCAAGTCAATGGGTCCGTGAAAGAACACGGATGCACACAAGATTGGCATCCGTGTCCGTGATCCGTGGCCGTAGGTTAGTTTTTATACAGACGGATCCGAAGATCCGTCTGTATAAAAGCTTTTTCAAAGCTGAGTTTTCACTTCGTGAAAACTCAGAACCGACAGTATATTCTAACACAGAAGCGTTCCCATGGTGATGGGGACGCTTCTAGTTAGAATACACTACAAACTTTGTACAAGACTGCCCCCTGCTGCCTGGCAGCACCCGATCTCTTACAGGGGGCCGTGATCAGCACAATTAACCCCTTCAGGTGCGGCACCTGAAGGGGTTAATTGTGCTGATCACGGCCCCCTGTAAGAGATCAGGGCTGCCAGGCAGCAGGGGGCAGACCCCCCCCCCCCTCCCCAGTTTAAATATCATTGGTGGCCAGTGCGGCCCCCCCCCCTCCCTCTATTGTAATTATTCGTTGGTGGCACAGTGTGCGCCCCCTCCCTCTATTGTAATAATTCGTTGGTGGCACAGTGTGCGCCCCCTCCCTCTATTGTAATAATTCGTTGGTGGCACAGTGTGCGCCCCCCATTGGCCCCCCCTCCCTCTATAGCATTAACAACATTGGTGGCCAGTGTGCGGCCTCCCATCTCCCCCCCCCCCCCATCATTGGTGGCAGCGGAGTTCCAATCGGAGTCCCAGTTTAATCGCTGGGGCTCCGATCGGTAACCATGGCAACCAGGACGCTGGTTGCCATGGTTACTTAGCAATAGTACAATAGTAGAAGATTCATACTTACCGGCTGCTGCGATGTTCGTGTCCGGCCGGGAGCTCCACCTACTGGTAAGTGTCATTGCTAAATGAACTGTCACTTACCAGTAGGAGGAGCTCCCGGCCGGAAGCAGACATCGCAGCTCCCAGGTAAGTATGAATCTTTTACTATTGTACTATTGCTAGTAACCCGCTGCCACCAATGATCGGGGGGGGGGGGTAGATGGGAGGCCGCACACTGGCCACCAATGTTGTTAATGCTATAGAGGGAGGGGGGCCAATGGGGGGCGCACACTGTGCCACCAACGATTACAATCGAGGGAGGGAGGGGGGGGGGGGGTGGCGCACACTGTGCCACCAATGAATTATTACAATAGAGGGAGGAAGGGGGGGGGGGGGGCGCACACTGTGCCACCAACGATTTATTACAATAGAGGGAGGAAGGGGGGGGCGGGGGGGCGCACTGGCCACCAATGATATTTAAACTGGGGAGGGGGGAGGGGGGGGGGGGGGGTCTGCCCCCTGCTGCCTGGCAGCCCTGATCTCTTACAGGGGGATATGATAGCACAATTAACCCCTTCAGGTGCGGCACCTGAAGGGTCAATTGTGCTGATCACGGCCCCCTGTAAGAGATCGGATGCTGCTAGGCAGCAGGGGGCAGTCATGTACACAGTTTGTAGTATATTCTAACTAGAAGCGTCCCCATCACCATGGGAACGCCTCTGTGTTAGAATATACTGTCGGAAATGAGGTTTCACGATCTAACTCATATCCGACAGTATATTCTAACATAGAGGCGTTCCCATGGTGATGGGGACGCTTCAAGTTAAAATATACCATCGGATTGGAGAAAACTCCGATCCGATGGTATAAAAGGGACTCCAGACTTTACATTGAAAGTCAATGGGGATGGATCCGTTTGAAATGGCACCATATTGTGTCAACGTCAAACGGATCCGTCCCCTTTGACTTGCATTGTAATTCAGGACGGATCCGTTTGGCTCCGCACGGCCAGGCGGACACCAAAACGACTTTTTTTTCATGTACGTGGATCCTCCAAAAATCAAGGAAGACCCACGGACGAAAAAAACGGTCACGGATCACGGAAAAACGGGACCCGTTTTTGCGGACCGCAAAAAAATACGTTTGTGTGCAGGAGGCCTTACATTGTGTTGTTTAAGTGTTCCCTTTATTTTTTTGAGCAGTGTATATAGCCCTTATATGACTACATGAAAGAAAAAAAAAATTAACAAGTTGTGGCTTTTGGCAGGTTAAAAGGAGAAAATGAATTGCAAAAACAAAAATGGGCCTGGTCCATGTGTTAAAGCAGTTAGTCGCAGTATCTGGATTCAAATGCAGATTTCCTAAATAATAAAAATCTGAAAATCTGTAATCCTTTGGATTTGAAAACTGCATAGAGTTTACAAAACTTTGAGTGGCTTTAGAAAAATCTAATTCCCCTTAATGAGCTCCATTTTCATTGCAAAAATTTCCTGCATCAAAAACGCAAATTCTACAACATGAAGAGCTGTAATTCAGCCACACTAAGGCTCAATTCACACCTGAGCGTTTTACAGCGCGTTCCTACGCGCTGTAAAACGCTCAACAAGGAGAAACCAATGCTTCCCTATGGGAATGGTTCTCACCTGGGCGTTTTACAGCGCGTACGATCGCGCTGTAAAACGCCCGACGCTCACACAAGTACAGGAGCGTTTTTTTGGGCGCTTGTCGCGCGTTCCCGTACATAGACTTTCGGGAACGTGCGACACTGTGTGCACACTTGTCTCTGTATGCGCGCTTGTAAACGTCCGTACAATCGCGCATACAGAGCGCTCCTTTCAGAACGCTCAGGTGTGAATTGAGCCTTAGGCCCCTTTCACACAAGAGTTTTCCACACAGGTGCAATGCGTGACATGAACCTATAGCACCCACACTAAATCCTGACCCATTGATTTCAATGCGTCTGTGTACATGAGCGTTTTTTTTTCACGCATCAGTTCTGTGTTGCGTGAAAAACACAGCATGTTCTATATTCTGCGTTTTTCAGGCAGCCCTGGCCCCATAGAAGTGAATGGAGCTTCAGTGAAAAACGCATTGCATCCGGAAGTGCGGATGCAATGCGCCTTTTCACTGATGGTTGCTAGGAGATGTTTGTAAGCTGTGGCGGAACCCGCCTCGCCACTGGGCATTGGAGAGGCCTGGCTACCCGCCTCCTACCTACTGACTATGGCCCCTGGTGAATTTGTACGTTGAATGCAATTTGGGCATGTGGTATTTTGTATTGCTGTGTGTTGTGGACTGTATATATCTTGCCCTGGCTGTAAAGTTTGCTATGTTACAGGCATTGTTGTTCTGTGCCTCTTCTCCTCCCCCTTTTTCCTGTCCCATTGTTTCCCCGGCAGGGTGTTGTCGCAGGGACACCAGTTTAAACCAGCTGCTCTGTCCCTCCTCAATCTCCCATCAGCTCTTGCTATTGTCTGGCCCCACCCTTCCTTGTACCAGAGTCCTCTAGGTGCCCTATTGTATGTAAATGAGGCTGTTGGGGGGTTTAAAGTAGGTGTGCTATGTCTAAATAAAGTCAGTTCCTGTTTTAACCCTCAAGGTGAAGTGTCGTCTCATTCTTGGGGGAGGATTTATTGTATGCTGTCCCAGTTTGACTGCTAGGAGTGTAAACCTATTCGTATGGTTTCCTATTCAACTGTCTACAGCATTCATATGCTTGAAGAGGATTTATAGGCTTCTTCGGTTCGGTGATTGTGGTATCTGCCAGAGTGCTTGGAAATCTCAGGAAAACGCTAGGAGCATCCGTCAACAGAGGTACTCAGTCGGGGTGCCAGGTGATCCGTTACATAAGCCTTCCGTTTTTTATCACTCAAGTGAAAAACATACCAAAACGCATTGCACCCACGCGGAAAAAACTGAAAACAATTGCAGACAAAACTGACTGAACTTGCTTGCAAAATAGTGCGAGTTTCACTGAACGCACCTGGACCTAATCAGTCACACTCGTGTGAAAGGGGCATTAGGGGTACATACAATATTATGGCTGAAAAAAACAAAAACATTTGGTTCAAATGAGCAGACCAGAGATCACCATTGAATCTTACGGTCGTCTAAGTTTGGTTCAGCAGAATTGCATGGTGTCTGGGTGTTGTGCCCATAATACAACTCCTAAACTGTGACTGGCATTATTTGTAAAATACATTAAACTAAAGAATAGTATTAGAGACCTACTGGTGCAGAAAAGCTGGTGTGCACAGTTTTCGGTTGAGGAATTCTATAGTTCTGATAAAGCAGCATACCATACTGTAAGGAGAGAAAAAAAAAACAATATTACTATTTTTTTTATTATGACTAGTTTCTTTTTCACCTCGTGATCAAACCTAAGAGACAGATTAATTTCATGTCAGTAATACAAATGTCTAAAATGGTCAATGTCTGTTTTAGTAACTACTGGCATTTTCCATGAAATAATTCTGGAGCATGTATTCTTATGCTCTTCCATTCCTTTATTATTCCTGATAGAAGTAATGAATGAATTGCTAGCAGCTTTCAATGAAGTCTGACTATGCAGGGACACACATAGGGGCGTTGATAGGCATGTAGATTCTGGCTGGGCCCTGGACTAAAAGCATATTGCCCCAAACCTCTAGCCAGGATCTTTATTTTTTTTTTTTACTGCACACGGCAGCCTCTTTTAATGGTTATATTGAACAGGGCTGCAGTCCAGCTCTAAATGACATTAGCCAGGCAAACTTTAAACAGGCAAGGAGTGGCACCATCGTATGCCCAGCTGAAATGCATGAGAAAAAAAATAAAAATATGAAGTGCAATGAAGTGAGACCAGCCATAAGAGCCTGAACCAAGACTTAGCCCCGCCCCTCACTCAGGCCTGGCAGCAAGGACCAGAACCCAGCTCAAGCTGTCCAGGTCACCAGTGCTGGAGTGTTTAAGGCATTGCGTAAATGGCCTCTGCCAGCCCAGCAGCATCCTGTTCCCTCAAAATAACTCAACATACAGTACAGCCATTAATGTCTAAATCACTGGCAAAAAAAGTGATTACACCTCCAAGTGAAACTGGGCAAATTGCGCCCAATTAGCCATTTTCCCTCCCCGGTATCATGTGACTCGTTAGTGTTACAAGGCCTCAGGTGTGAACTTTTTTTTTTTTTTTATTAAACTTTTATTGAAATAAAGTTTTTCAGATACAAATATTCCACATTTTCAGACTCCTTATTACAGAGATAAGGAGCAAATTACATAGATCTTACAGTGTAAATACAACCCTGCCCCCCCCCCCCCCCCAACAAAAAATAATCCTGCAGAGAGATGACTACAACACACCATGTCTAAAAAAAAGCTGAGGAAATCGTAATGTAATATACCAAGGCAGGCACGTTGTGAGAATAGCATATACATTAGGGTGTAGAAGAAATAGAAAGTCAGGTGTGTCCTTTTCATCAGGCCAAGGTCCAGGGAGGTGCACCAAGGAATCGCATCCCTTGCCCCATTATGGACATTTGCCCTCTCACACAATCCCTGACCAATCCAGGGACCACAAACCATCCTTGCCATATTGACATAAATTTAGCAGGGCATCTCCTTTCCAGGTAGACCCCTCTTTCAAATCTTAAAATGGTGTTCAGACGGTTCACAAACTCCTGCCTGGTAGGTGGGTTTCTCTGTATCCAATGTTTGGCAATCAACACTCTAGCCTGGAAGAGCATTCTTTGAATACACAAGGATATTTTATCATCAATTCCCAGTGGATTTAAAAGTCCTAAGACACAGACCTTGGAGTCCCTTGGTATTTGTATCTGGGTTGTCTTGGAAATGATCCTCAGTACACCTTACCAGTAGGTCCCCAGCTCAAAACACTCCCAGAACATGTGCAGCAAGGAAGAGAGTCTGCCCCTTCAAACCTGGAACAGTTTGTATAAACCCCTGCATTCCTATACAATATAGGTCTCGGACTGATTCGCTCTATGTATTAGGTATAACTGGGATAATCTTTGAGCCTCACTAAGCGTGAGGCTAGGGTTTAAGGACAAGACCGTGTCTCATTGTTCCTGGGAGATACCACCAATGTCCCATTCCCATTTATATTTCACTGACAAAAAGCTTGATGAATTACAGATGAGACCCTTGGCACTACCACCACATAATAATTGTTGCATTATAGGAGGGGAAGCTGTCAGCTGCAAACCATCCTTAAATTGTGCAGGATATGCATGTCTCAGTTGAAGGTACTGGTAAAATACAGTTCTAGGAAGACCAAACTCTGACTGGAGCAGTTTCATAACCCCTCCTGAATGTATCTGATGGAGAAAAAGAATACCCATTTAATCCCAAGGGGAACAGCCCTTTGGTGTTATCACTCACACTCTCTCATACTGGTCACTAGAAGTTCAACATGGCATCTCATGGCAAAGAACTGAGGATCTGAAAAAAAAGAACTGTTGCTCTACGCTATAAGAAGATTGCCAACACCCTAGAACTGAGCTGCAGCACGGTGGTCAAGACCGTACAGCGGTTTAACAAGACAGGTTCCACTCAGAACAGGCCTCACCATGGTTGTCCAAAGAAGTTTAGTGCACGTGCTCAGTGTCAGATCCAGAGGTTGTCTTTTCAAAATAGACATACGAGTGATGCCAGAATTGCTGCAGAGGTTAAAGGGTTGGTGGGTCAGCCTGTCATTGCTCAGACCATACGCCGCACACTGCATCAAATTGGTCTGCATGGTTGTTGTCCCAGAAGGTAGGCTCTTCTAAAGATCATGCACAAGAAAGCCCGCAAACAGTTTGCTGAAGACAAGTAGACGAAGGACATGGATTACTGTGCTGCCGGCTGTGGGGAGCTACAGTTCATTGAGGGAACCATGAATGCCAACATGTACTGTGACATACTGAAGCAGAACATAATCCCCCTACCTTTGAAAAGTGGGCCACAGGGCAGTATTCCACCATGATAAAGACCCCAAACACCTCCAAGATTACCACTGCCTTCCTAAAGAAACTGAGGGTAAAGGTGCTGGACTGGCCAAGCATGTTTCCAGAATTAAACCCTATTGAGCATCTGTGGGGCATCCTCAAACGGAAGGTGAAGGAGCACAAGGTCGCTAACATACACCAGCTCTGTGATGTCGTCATTGAGTAGCAGAAGGGCATTCCAGTGGCAACCTGTGAAGCTCAAGTGAACTATGTCCAAAGAGTTAAGGCAGTGCTGGAAAATAATGTTGGCCACACAAAATATTGACACTTTGAGGCACAATTTGGCCATTTCACTTAGGGTTGTACTCAATTTTGTTGCCAGCGGTTTAGACATTAATGGCTGTGTGTTGAGTGATTTTGAGGGCACACCAAATTTACACTGTTATAATGTACAGTGTACAGCTTGTATATCAAAGTGTCATATCTTCGAAGTTGTCCCATAACAGTATAATAAAATAGAGGTGTACTCACTTTTGTGAAATACTGTACACACACATATATACAGTATATAGTTTTTTTCACAGGGTAGGCGTGTGCCTTGGGGCTTGTGCCCCTGATCTTAGCAACATCCCTCGACACACCACAACTAGTAATACCCATTCTGGACCTTCAATGCTGCTGCTAGTAATTAATTCGTAACTTCTAGCAGGAATAATAAGGGAATAGCACATAATAGTCCTCTAAGAATAGATGTTCCAGAATTATCACAAGGGAGATGCAAGTAGTTGCTAAAACAGACATGTCAGGAGAGGTTACAAGGCCTCTTTAAATCTTGTACAGTACCAGTTTAGGCTCCTGGAATACATTTTTTATGGAAAATACCTTCAAGAGTCTGAAAGCAGTCATCCAACATGTCCGAGTTTGTTCATCTTCTGCACAAAGAAATCTCAGCTCTTTAATATCTGCTAGAACTCTGTTGGGCTACAGAAAAGGAAATTGAGAGAGACATTTCTACTGATATATATATATATATATATATATATATATATATATACACACACACACACACACACACACACACACACACATATATATATATATATATATATATATATATATACACACACACACACACACACACATACAGAAACTAATTGGACTTTTGCAGAACTTAGGCTACTTTCACACTTGCGTTTTGGCTTTCCATTTGTGAGATCCGTTCAGGGCTCTCACAAGCGATCCAAAACGGATCAGTTTTGCCCTAATGCATTCTGAATGGAAAATGATGCGCTCAGAATGCATCAGTTTGCCTCCGTTTAATCTCCATCCCACTTTGGAGGCGGACACCTAAACGCTGCTTGCAGCGTTTTGGTGTCCGTCTGACGAAACTGAGCCAAACTGATCCGTTCTGACACACAATTTAAATCAATGGGGACGGATCCGTTTTCTATGACACAATCTGGCACAATAGAAAATGTAACTGGAAAAAAGGTGTGTGGACGAGCACTCTACCAATTGACACACATTTATTTGAGAAATTGATATAATTAGCTAGCAATATAAAATTGATAATACAATTCAATAAAATAGTACAATAAAATACAAATGCATTGATACAGCCACAATGGGGTGAATGGTTATAATCAATGATATACAATGTCCAACAATCCTATGACAAAAGTGATATAAAGGCCTATATGTCCATAGGAGTCCAATGAGGTCCTAATGAGTAGGAATAGTGTAGGTATAACTCCACGAGTTCTGGCAGTCTACCAGTATTGGTGTATCAGGTATTAGTCCCGTAACATACAGTGTTATTGATAGAATAGAGATGGACTTGCCGGCTTTTCAGCCGCTTACCTCCCCTTCGTATATAACTTCAGTCCTGCGGTTTGTTCAGACTGGATAAGTGGGGCTCGTCAAGTGCGGCGTCTCCCGTCACTGTATTCAATAACCGGGCTTACCTCTTCATGTGGATAATGTACTTTGCTCTTGCAGTGCGGGTACAGCACGTGGAACGTCCCGGTTAGTATGAAGGGCCGGCGTCTCACAATGCTATGCGTTGGTATCCGCGTCGGATACTTGCGGAGTAACACTTACGTCACTTCCTGTGGATTCCGGTAGTGACGAATATTGCGATCGGACGTAATATTCGTCACTACCGGAATCCACAGGAAGTGACGTAAGTGTTACTCCGCAAGTATCCGACGCGGATACCAACGCATAGCATTGTGAGACGCCGGCCCTTCATACTAACCGGGACGTTCCACGTGCTGTACCCGCACTGCAAGAGCAAAGTACATTATCCACATGAAGAGGTAAGCCCGGTTATTGAATACAGTGACGGGAGACGCCGCACTTGACGAGCCCCACTTATCCAGTCTGAACAAACCGCAGGACTGAAGTTATATACGAAGGGGAGGTAAGCGGCTGAAAAGCCGGCAAGTCCATCTCTATTCTATCAATAACACTGTATGTTACGGGACTAATACCTGATACACCAATACTGGTAGACTGCCAGAACTCGTGGAGTTATACCTACACTATTCCTACTCATTAGGGCCTCATTGGACTCCTATGGACATATAGGCCTTTATATTACTTTTGTCATAGGATTGTTGGACATGGTATATCATTGATTATAACCATTCACCCCATTGTGGCTGTATCAATGCATTTGTATTTTATTGTACTATTTTATTGAATTGTATTATCAATTTTATATTGCTAGCTAATTATATCAATTTCTCAAATAAATGTGTGTCAATTGGTAGAGTGCTCGTCCACACACCTTTTTTCCAGTTCTATTTTATCTTGAGAGGTAGAGTGTCCTCTCCCTGGACTTGTAGCACCATATCATAGGCTATATAGGAGAGCAGCCACCACCAATTTCAATCTTCTACAATAGAAAATGTATCCGTCCTCCATTGACTTTCAATGGTGTTCAAGACGGATCAGTCTTGCCTATGTTAAAAGATAATACAAACGGATCCGTTCTCAACGGATGCAGACGGTTGTATTATCTGAACGGATCAGTCTGTGCAGATCCATGACGGATCCGCACCAAACGCGAGTGTGAAAGTAGCCTAAAACTTAATTATATCTTATGAAATGAAAGAAATTGACAACAGTATCATTACAGAATTGCAATTACCACTGAACTTAAATTAGAAGTTTATCGAGTTATTTGGTGTTAAAATGCCATTACCCTGCTGAAAAAGTTTTTCAGCTGAATTGTAACTCAATAACTCATCCTAGATGCAACCTCTCCCATGAACTTTCAAAAAACACATTGGGTATTAGTTGCAGTAGAGCTCATGCACAAGACAATGTATTTTGCGGCCAAGCGTAGGACCTGGTCTATCTTTTCGCGGAACAGACTTCTATGTGGTTTTCCCACCAGTATGTCCATTCCGCATAGGACAGAATATGTCTGCAAAATAGTGACCAGAGACCTAAAGAAGTCAATGTTCACATTGCAGCGGTGAGCAATGTAATTACAGCTCCTTCGTCCCCATTCATTTCAATGGGAACGCTCCATCCTGTACACTTGAATAGGAAGGTGCCGTCCCAATGAAGCGAGTGGGTACTAGAGTTGTAATTACACCTGCTCACAGCTGCAAGGTCTACGGCGAGCAGGTAAACAGAGAAGAGAATGCATGCGTTCTCTTCAAAACAGCTGATCAGCAGGGGTGCCAGGAGTGAGGAAAGGTCATCAAGAGCAGACAACCTCTTTAAAGCCTGTAGAGGCGTCTATTCTATTTTGTGTAAAGGGTTCCTAAAGAGAAAAAATGTATGCTTAACTGTGGCATGGAAAAAGCTGAGGAAAACTGAGGCCAGAACTGATCCCATAGTTTTCTATGGTATTGTTCATGTATATCAGGCACATTAGTTTTGATGCTGGGTGTCAAAGGGCACCAAACCAAAAAATACCTGCATCACACTATAGATCTGCAAAAAAACTGTCCAAACAGAACTGATGTGCACCCAGCCTAAATAGGGAATGTTATGTGTTCCTTCCCTCATTACCTTCACGCAAAATCCAAAGTCTGTTGGTGAATTATATAGCTTCTTACAAGATATCAATGAATAAATATTGCTGTCTTCTAAATCAGATATTCCTTGTAAGTGCCTTGGTTCCTGTATAAAGAAGAAAAGACATATTTTAGTCTAAAGCAGTTTCAAAAGAACACATCCTCATTTAAAACATGCCATTCTTGGTATGAATAGTAAACAGTCCCAAGGATTGCGTAGAGCGCATCTCTTCTATTATGTGGGTATTCAATTTTAAATGTGCCGCATTTTTAACATCCAGTTCAGTCATTTTTTTCCGAATATATTCATGAGCAGCCAGTCTTCTAGATATGTGCATATGAAATTCAGAAGGAACACAGTGTACGTTATATGAACCATATCCATCAGATAATTCTGAATATTCATTCAAATTTAATTGGGCAAAATACTTAAGTGATGCAAATTTTTTTAATGCGCTTGAGGGAAAAGTGTTTTTAACTCGTTAGTGACTTCTATAAAAATACTTATGGGTGGTCACTAACAGGGTTTAAACCTGCACATATTCGTTTTACAGTGCTACAGATGTTCTGTTTTAGGTGGAGTAAGTGCTCAGCTGCCTGCTCTAACAGCCATAATCAGTCCCCTAAGAATACCAGAGGCACAGCCTAGTACAATTCCAGTCAGTTTTCTACTGACCACATAATACACTGTACTACATAAGTATTACAGTGATATGCAATGGTTTGGTTGCTTACATAATACAAAGTCCACTTGAGGGAATAAGTAGTAAAAAGATATAAATAAAATTGTATTTCAAAAAATTCAAGTAAAAAACAAACACCTGTAACCCTGAAGACTGGAAAATGTAAAAATAACCTTCAACATATTCGCTGCTGCTGCATCTGCAACACCTGAACTAGAACATCACTTTATCCCACACAGTTAAAACTGTATATACACCCCCCCCCCCCCCCCAACACCAGAACTGCTGCTTTTTTTGCTTATCCATCACCCCAAAAAGGTACTAAAATGAAAACATCTTCTGTTCACCAACATGGTAACAATTAAAACTAGAAAAGTAAAAATCAAGCCCTTACATAGCTCTGTTGAAAGGTAATAGAAAACAAACACTATGGGTTTGGATGTGGAAATGCAAATTTTTTATATATATATATATATATATATATATATATATATATATATATATATATATATATATATATACTGTTTACACTGTGCTAAACTAGTAAAACTGTGAAAAAATATATATATATTTTTTTATATAGTGGCAATCATTACTTACTTAGAGAATAAGGTTATCAAGCTACCTTTCCCACAATGTGAAAGAAGTAAAAAAAAAAAAAAAAAAAAGGGGTTAATTGCTCTTACCGGTAATTGGATTTTTCCAATAGCCTCCACAACGACACTCCAAGGAGGGTGTCACCCGCCTCCCTAGGACAGGAAACAACGTAGAAGCTCAAGTTTAAAAGGCCCCCTCCCTTTACTGGCTTCAGTTAATGACATAGGACTCATTAGTAATGCAAATAAAGTGTATTGAAATATTCAAATACTACATCACATAATTCTGTCACAGAACAAAAGAAATGGGTTTGGAAATTCCAGTGCTGTTGTGGAGGCTATTGGAAAATCCAATTACTGGTAAAAGTAATTAACCCTTTTCTCCGACACCTCCACAACAGCACTCCCAGGAGGAATAATAGAAGAAAAAAAAAAAACACATTTTTAGGGTGGGACTACCACAGAATACTTTTTTGCCTAAAGTTAAATCATAGTTATGGAGCACATCCAATATGTAATGTCTGAAAAAGGTACTAGGGTTTGCCCAAGTAGCCGCCCTGCATATTTGATCCACAGATGCAGAGGCATATTCTGCCCATGAGGCCGAAACTGCCCTAGTAGAATGTGCCTTTATCCATTTAGGGATATCTCCTGCTGTCAATGAAATTTGTAAACAACTTTTGGCAGAAACATCGGAGTATGCCTGAGAATAATGCTGTCTTCTAAGAGTCCATTTACACGTCCGTATGTGTTTTGCGGATCTGCAAAACACGGACACCGACAATGTGTGTTCCGCATTTTGCGGACCGCACATCTCCGGCACTCTCATAGAAAATGCCTTTTCTTGTCCGCAATTGCGGACAAGAATAGGACATTTAGGCTACATTCACACGTCAGTATTTTTATGTTTTTTGCGGATCCGTTGTTCCTGAAAATGTTTCCGTATGACATGTATAAATTTCAATAAGCAAATAAAGTTGTTTGGATTTCTTTGAAAAAAAAAAAGAAAAAAAAAAAAATTAAAATGTAATTTCCAGGAACGGAATCCGCATAAAACGGATGACATACGTAATGACATCCGAATGTCTTCCGTTTTTTGCGGATCCATTGACTTTGTATTGTACTAGGATCCGAATTTTGCGGAAAAGAATAGGACATGTTTTATATTTAAACGGACATGCGGAACGGAACAGAAACGGACAGCACACATTGTGCTGTCCGTTTTATTCCAGGACCCATTGAAAATGAATGGGTCCAGATCTGTTCCGCAAAAAACGAAACAGATCAGGAAAGAAAAAACGGACGTGTGAATGGACCCTTATTTTTATTTTTTTCGGAACGGAAGTGCGGATCCGGAAGTGCGGAGACAGCGCATTCCGACCGCACTGAAAATGAATGGGTCCGCACCTGTTCTGCAAAATTGCAGAACAGATGCAGACCCATTTTGCGGACGTGTGAATGGACCCTAAGACCGTGAGGTAAGGTGGTCTGCAATAAAAAAGGTGGTCTTAAACGTCAAAAGTTTTAGCGGAATATCTTGTAATGGTTCAAAGGGCGCATTAGTCAGAACATCATGCACCAGATTCAAATCCCAAGGAAGTATGTTGGAATGTACAAATGGAAATAGTCTCATTGCCCCTTGTAGGAACAGTTTTATTAGGGGTAGATCCGAGAGTTTTGTTTCTAGAAAGTCACTTAACTGAAACTTGCATTTTAAGGGTGCTTGTTCTGAGCCCTTTATCTAGACCTGCTTGTAGGAATTCCAGTATTAGGGGAATATCCGAATCTCGATAGTGACACCGTCTATTTCCTGCAAATTTTAAGGCGGCTTCCCATGTTCTTGTATAGATCTTGGAGGTTGTGTCCTTTTTACTCAACAGAAGTGTGGATATTACAGGATCTGACAGACCCTTTTGTTTCAACAGAACTTGTTCAGTCTCCAAGCTGTTAGGTGTAATTGAGACACACGATACCGGACCCTGATGCAGTAGACCTGGATATGATGGGAGAATCCAGAATCCCCCCACTGTGAGGCCAGAAAGGAGGGGAAATCAGGATATTTTGGGCCAAAAAGGTGCCATCAGAATCATCTGCACCTTTTCATCCATCAGCACTCTCCGTATTAAACTGAAGGGTGTAAATGCCTAAAGGAGGCCCCCTGGCCATGGGGCGGATAGAGAGTTCACAAACAACAGCTGATCCTTTAAGGAGAGGGAGCAGAATTTTTTTTACTTGTTTGTTCTTTTGATTCGCAAACAGGTCTATGACAGGGCTACCCCACTTTTTTTTATATCTGATAGAACATATATCGGGGTCTAGTGACCATTCTCCCTCTTAAATTTTCTCTGCTGAGTTAGTCCGCTACTATTTTTTTCCTTGCCTTTGAAATGGATGGCCGTTAAAGACTTTAGGTTTTTTCTGCTCAGCGAAAGATCTTCCCCGACAGATTTAGCAGAGCTCTGCTTCTTGTCCCTCCTTGCCGGTTTAAATATGCCACCGCGGTGGAGCTGTTGGACAGAATCTTTACATTTTGGGAATTTACGGTTGACTGGAGAGAGAGCAGAGTTTTGAAGACTGCCATCAACTCTCTTAGATTTGAGGATGCTTCTGCCATTTTTTTTTACTCCAAACACCTTGTATTACCTGATCTTTGGTGTGGCCTCCCCATCTGTGACTGCTGGCATCGGTAATGACCTGATTTGTGTGTTGCCAAAATCCTCCTGACTGAAGATTTTTTTCTTATTCTCCACCACAGGAGAGATTGCTTTACCTTTAAAGGAACTTTTATCCTCTTGTCTAGCATATTCTGATTTCCATCCCAGTTCTTCAGCAGAAATGACTGTAGTGTCCTTGTGTGGTGTTGGGCCCACCGTACTGCTGGAGTTGTGGACGTCAAATGGCCTAAAAGTGTCATGCTGTCTCTGATGGATACTGTTCTGGACTCGATCTGTTTTTCTAGAGGGAGAAAAGACATGAGATTATGCGAGTCTAACTTGACCCCCAAAAATATTTCCTCTCTACTGGGAACTAGGTCTGACTTTTCTTTGTTTATTAACCAGCCCAATTCCAGCAACTTCTTTTGAACCATCTGTAGATGTAACTGGAGAATTTTGAGGGACGGAGCTGCATTAAAAAAAAAATCGTCCAGATAAGGAACGATTAAGATACCTCGAAGGTGAAAGTAACTTGTCACTTCGGCCATGAACTTAGAAAAAAATCTGGGGCTGAGGACCCCTGAAGAGGGCCTGAAACTGACGCTTCTCTCCTTTCAGGAATATCGCCAGTCTGAGATATTTCTGATAGCTTTTGTGAATGGGCACATGGTAATATGCATCTGAAAGGTCGAGAGTTACCATGTAGGAGTTTTGAGACAGGAGGTTTACAGTTGACCTGATTGTTTCCATCTTAAACTTTCGTAGGCCATGCTCTTGTTCAACCTTTTCAGGTTTATTATTACCCTGTAAGAGTTATTTGGTTTTTGAATTAAAAAGACCGGAGAATAAAACCCTGTTCCTTCCTGATCTTTTGGTACTGGGATTATGACTTGTTTTTGCAGCAGCAATAACATTCTCTGATTACAGAGCCTGCTGCTTTTCTAGTCGACTCAAAGGCTTGTTGCTGGTGTAGAAATCTCGGGGAGGAGTAGCGAATTCTAGCTTGTAGCCTTCGCTTACGGTATTTCTTACCCAAGGGGAGGTAGAAAGGTTTTCCCAGGCAGAGGCAAAATCTTTTTAATCTGCCTCCCATGCTGAAATATGGCATCATTGTGAAGACTGCAGTGGTTTCTGGGGTGAACAGAAAACCTTTCTCCTTTCCTCTTGAGGACTGCCATCTTTCAGAGCCATGTTTCCTCCTCTGATCTGATCCTTTTATGGCTCCGAAGGGACAGTCTCTGTTGGAAAAATTTTGAGAGTCTGACGGAAAGCCTTTTTTTCTGTCCGATGCCTTCTCCAAAATGTCGTCTAAGGCTAAACCAAACAACTTATCCCCCTCACACGGAATGGAGCATAGACTACTCTTCGAGCTAGCACCCCCAGACCAGGATCTGAGCCATACAGCTCTACGGGTGGCATTCGATAAGGCAGTAGACCTAGCCGAGAGCCTTACTAGATCAGCCAAGAATCTGACAAAAAATTTGAGGCCTCCTTCAAAATAGGGATAGAGGCTAGGATCTCCTCTC
Organism: Bufo bufo; assembly: GCF_905171765.1. Taxonomy (NCBI): domain Eukaryota; kingdom Metazoa; phylum Chordata; class Amphibia; order Anura; family Bufonidae; genus Bufo; species Bufo bufo. The sequence goes on along the minus strand of NC_053393.1, from coordinate 249,214,156 downwards.
TAGGGGTACGTGCCACCAGGTGTTCCTCTAGCTGGGTTAACCAGACCGATAATGATCTGGAGGTGCAGGTAGCTGCTATACCAGGCCTCAGCATAGCAGTGTTTGTCTCCCATGCCCGCTTGAGAAGACCCTCACATTTCTTATCCATCGGATCTTTTAAGAGGCCCATATCTAAGGTAAGGAAGTCTTTTTTGATATGCAGGCAACCGGAGCATCGATCTTGGGAACTTTATCTCACGAGGAGGAGTCTGATTCTGCAAAGGGGAATTTTCTTTTTAAAAGGTATACAGAATTATATTTCGCTTTTCTGGATCATTCCATTCTTTAGTGATCAACATTTTAATGTTATTATGGACGGGAAAGACCTTCCTTTTCTTTTCACCCAATCCTTGAAACATTTTATCCTGAACTGATTGGGATTCCTTTAAGTCCTCAATTTTCATAGTAGCTTTTATTGTTTTTAATAATTTTTCTGTATCTTCAGGAATACAGAAAGGCTTCCCTGATTCATCCTCAGAAGATTCGGACTCTGCCTATGAGAATATTTCACCCTCATCAGAGTCTGGATCCCATGGGAATTCCGAAATCTGATCTCTGTGAGGTTGATGGTTGGGGGGAACCTGGTGGTAATCTTGCGTCTATCACCGCGTTTACTTCTTCCTTGATCATATTTCTTATGGATTCTAGGAAGGATGGGGATTCTTCAGTCACTACTTTGTCTGTACACCTGGGACAAAGTGCTTTTTTAGACTTAGGCAGCAGGGATTTTTTGCACATTGCACATTTTCTACGCACCGAATCTCCCCTAGAGGTCTTTACGGTGCTGGCCTCCCTGCCCTATAAAGAAAGATAAATTTTTGGGGCCAAATTAGCAACTAAGAAATTTAAAAGAAGGCCAGCACCAATACCAGTGGGGGAAAAACAATACAACTGTGCTCCCCTTCCCCCAATAGAGATAGCCTGAGAGGCACAACTGTTAGGGGGAGGCTTACCGGGCTCTGGGCGGTAGAAGGATCCACAGGTCTGCGGAACATGTCAGGAGCTTCCAAGGGAGCGGACATGCTGCAAATGCAAGATGCAGTCTTCTGCGATCCATGCTCCCGACATTCCCCTGATATTTGCCAGGCCTCTGACGTCATGTGCTGGTGGAAGGGACGTGCAGAGACCTGGCAAAGCAGAACTCTTGCCAAGAAGTTCCGACCTGTTAGGCGCATGCACGAGCGATCCTTAGTTTCCCACAGGTGCCATAACCGGGGAAGCAGATGCCTGGGGCCGCCTTCACTGAAGGGTTTATGCCAAAGGAATGGGACAGAGGCGCCAGGCACTCTTTAATCCCAGTCCCCTGCACAGACCCCTTCCGAATGGGGCAACTGACAGGCCGTGCGAGACTTAACTCAGACTCCCGACTCTGCAGGAGCGGCTTCCACGCGATCCCGTGGACAGGAAACAACAACTGAAGCAGGTAAAGGGAGGGGGCCTTTTAAACTTGAGCTTCTATGTTGTTTCTTGTCCTGGGGAGGTGGGGACACCCTCCGGGGAGTGCCGTTGTGTAGGCGCTGGGGAAAAGGCAAAATAGCTGTTTTTTGCTCATCCACCACTCACAAATACTAAGTATAAACAGTGATCAAAATGGTAACAATGAAAACTACAAGTGATCCCACAAAAATCAAGCCTTCACACAGCTCCACTTAAAATAAAATAAATGATGGGTCTTGGGTAGTGATGAGCGAACCCGTGGAAGTTTGATCCATGAATCGCCCAATACATTTCTGGATTCAATTAGAATTGGTATATAAACAGTCCTCACAGAAAGTCACAGAAAGGCATAGAAGTGGACGTCCTTTGGCCACATTCCACACTGATGACCGCTTCATTGTGAACAATGCCCTGCGGAAACGGATGACGAATGCGACAACTCCAGGCCTCAAATTTCAGTGGTTAACTATTTTTCCAATTTTTTGTGATTAATATAGCAAACTGAAGAGTCCTCAAAACAAAAACATTATCTTTTAGCCCTATTATTCCACAGCTACTTACAATGATAGTATTAAGGCTCAAGCACACACAATTTTTTTTTTCAGTATCCAATATGCATTTTTTTGCAGGTCGGATGTGGGCACATTCACTCCAATGGGGCCGCAAAAGATGCAGACAGCACTTCTTGTGTCTGTTCCATGTCTGCAAAATTACAGAACATGTCCTCTTCTTGTTCCCATTATGGACAAGAATAGGACTGTTCAGTTAGAGGCCGGCCATTACATTCCACAAAATGTGGAATGCACATGGCTGGTATCTGTTTTGCGCATCCGCAATTTGCAAACCAGCCAATGGTCGTGTGCATGAGACCTAAATCGGATCAAATGGAACCAAAATATCAAAGCAATTATTTATCTCAGATATAACTCTAAACCAATAGATGAAGCTTGAGGCACTGCCACATCGTATAGATTAAATCAGAATTAACCATTTTGCATTTAGGACATAAACTGATTTAATCTCTCAGAGTCAAATTTAATCAATATTTTAGGAGTATAATAAACAAAAAAAAAATGAGAAACTCAAAAAATTATTTGGAGAAACCTTAGGAATTAACCCCAGTATTCAACCAGACCGATTATTTAATTGGAACAGACATTTATCCCCACTTTGTACATAAGTTCTATCCCTTGATTCCTCCAATATGTGGCAACATGTTTAAATTAACAGAAAGACTCCCCCAGAGTGGAGCAAATGCAAAAAACCCTAGTATTCCAAAAATCTTCCCAACTGTATCCCACACCTTTTGTAACATTCTAGCTGTGAAACACCTTTCAAACTCATTTCTTAAAGTCTGTGAATAATGTACGGTAATCATTAACACACTTGAGTCAATAAACTGTTTTAACAGATGAATTAATCCAACCTACCAACATATCAGCGTCTATCATCTACGTTAATTGTGCCGCTAAAAAATAAAACAAAAAAGGTTGCCACATTAGTCTCCCCTTTATCGCAGTGTAACATCAAAGTCTATAACGCAATCCTAGATTTCTTTCCCCCATCATAGATCTTGCAGGAGTGACTAAGATGAAACCACTTCCTTATTGGGCATTTCTGAAGAAAATATAAGTCTTGGGGAAGTATAATCATTTTTGTCAGAGAAATTTGAGCCGCCAGTGATAAATGCAATTTCTGCCATATTTTAATTCTCTAAGTTTCTGAATCCAAGAAATTATATTAAGCTTCAGATAATAATTAGGATCTTTAGAGATACAAATACCTAAGTATTCAGATTTATCTACTATTGCAATACCAGCAAATTGAGTTATAGGTGGCTTGTTTTGAGATAGACAAAGCGAGCCTACGTTTGCCAATTTATTGTTATACCTGAAAATTTTCTAACGTGATTGACAAGTTCACGTTAGGGACAATACTCAATTTCCTAATAAACAAAAGAAGATCATCAGCATAATATAATTTTAGTTTACAATCCAGAAACTGTATGAGCAACAATATCCTATATTCTATCTTAAGCATTGGGCAAGAGGTTCTACTACAAGTGCAAAAAGCAGGAGTGAAAAAGGACACCCCTACCGTGTGCCCTTATGCAGACAAAATAATGGGGAAACAATTATTAATGCTAACTCTAGCTACAGCATCTTAATAAAACAATTTGACCCATAAAATAAACCTGTGGCCCAGTGGAAAACAATTCAGGACCTCCCATAGGTAATCCCATTTAACATGGTCAAAATCCTTGACCGCGTCGAGAGTTAAAAACCCAGATTGCTCCATATCCTCCTGGTTGGCCTCAAGTTCCATTAAAAAAAAAAAAAAGTTTCCTAATATTCTGAGATGTCATCATCCCCGGCATAAATATCATCTGGTTTGGATTAATCAGTTTCCTGATTACTTTACCGAACCCAATTGCCATAATCTTTGCCAAAATTTTGTAATCAACATTAAGCAAAGATATTGGGCGATAAGAGTCTACCTAAAACTGATCTTTACCCTCCTTCAAGATAAAAATAATAAAGGCCTCATTCATAGACTTGGGTAATATACCCGTTTGTCAGGCTAGAGTATAGACTTAAGTTAGAATTGGTACTATTATACCGGAGAATTTCTGATATAATTCTCCTGGAATGCCATCTGCCCCTAGGCAAAGAATTTATTACTTCCATTATTTCTCTTTCTTGAATCTTACCACCCAGCAACTCTCTCATCTACACCGGTACATTTATTTTGTTCAAATGTCTCAGCATCTTTCACCTTTGTGATTCTTGTAGTTCTGATTTATATAGTGACTGGTAAAAATTGATCAATACTTTCATGATTTTAACAGGGTCAGTAATGATTAATCTTTTATTATGATTGATAGCCATAATATGATTTCCCCCTCGTTGTCTTAATTCTTGATAATATAGCAGGAGAGCTATCCCCATAACAAAGCCAGTTAATTTTGGTATTCTTAATACTTCTCTTTGCTTGTTCAAAAAAAAAATTCATGCAGCCGCTGTTATTGCTCAAACCATCTTTCCCTATTAACTATTGTAGGACACCCAATGCAATTTTTCTCACTCTCAATAACATCTTAGTCTACTTTCACACTTGCGTTTTGGCTTTCCTTTTGCGAGATCCGTTCAGGGCTCTCACAAGCGGTCCAAAACGGATAACTTTGCATTCTAATGAATTCTTAATGGAAAGGATCCTCTCAGAATGAATCAGTTTGAATCAGTTCAGTCTCCATTCTGCTTTGGAGACGGACACCAAAACGCTGCTTGCAGGCTTTTGGTGTCAGTCTGATGAAACAGATCCGTCCTTGCACACAATGTAAGTCAATGGGGACGGATCAGTTTTCTCTGACACAATCTAGCACAATAGCAAACTGATCCGTCCTCCAATGACTTTCAATAGTGTTCAAGACTGATTAGTCTTGGCTATGTTAAAGATAATACAAACGTTTATCCATCCATGACTGATCCGCACAAAAAGTACCCTTAATTCTAACAAACTGCTTTTTTTTGTACAGTAACCTGTTTAAAGATCATCCCTCTGAGATACGCCTTTGTATCCTATACTAAGATTTCCCTTCATCCCTTCATTGTAGGATTTGGAGGGAGAGGAGAGGAAGATAGGATTAGTCTATACGCGGACGACATTCTCGTATTTCTGAGGCAGGGATGGAAGGCCGTTACACCTGTAATGAATATCTTGAAAGAATATGGAGTGATATCGGGGTATAAAGTAAACTGGGATAAATCTGAACTTCTCCCTCTGGTTCGAGTGCCCCCTGATAGGTCCTTAGGCATTAAGGTTCTTGGATTAAATTACTCCATCCGATACCTGGGTATCAGCATAAGCGCGGACCTGTCCCGATATAACTCAAATATAACTCCTATGATTAATAAGATCAGGGAGAAGTTCCGGTCCTGGCAGAAGCTGCCTTTGTCACAGGAGGAAAGGATTGCATTGATTAAGATGGTGGTCCTCCCTATTGCATTATACCCTCTGACAGCATGCCCGATATGGATTGATGACTCCACTTTTGGGTTAGTGGACAAATTGATGAACGACTTAATCTGGGGGAGGGGAAGGGTTAGGATTAAGCAAAAATATCTTTGTATATCGGAGAGAAGGGGTGGCCTTTCCCTTCCATTCCTCCAGGAATATTATATTGCAGCACAGATAAAGTCGTGTTTGGGAGGGGGGAGGGCAGAAAGTCAAGCCGCTTTGCTGTTGGGTATCCTCTCAAGGGATTTCCAGGGGCCATATGGGGACATTTTTTCTGTCTTGGAGACTGGTCATTTGGACATGAGGAAAAAACAATGTTTGATTAGTGATACACTAAACAAGGTTAATAAGATAAAAAAAATTACTGGGTGAGACATTCCCTACTCACTTTACTCCACTTTGGCACAATTATAATTTAAAAGAATTTAAGTCAATTGTAGTCTATAAATATCGGAATTCACGCAGAATTAACCGCTTAACTCATAATATCACATGGTAATATTATTCCCTTAGATGCACTAATAAAAGGTATACTGTCCTTTGTAGATAGATATAGGTATGCACAAATTAGTCACGCATATATGAGCACTCAGGACAAAAATTTATTGGCCATTAGGACAAGCCCCTTTTTGGATTATTGTTTTAGATTTAAAGGATACTCAACTTACACTCTCTCAAATATATTAAACTCCGGGACTGTTTGGGGGAAATAACCACATTTAAAAGTGAGGGAGGCTGGGAAGCTGAATAGGGTGAAGGGAACAGCTTGGAATGGGATATCGTATATCAAAACATAAAAAAGTATCGATCTCTCAGAAATACAGATTGATACAGTTCAAGATTGTTCACCGCCTATACTACTCCCCCTCCTTCCTCGCCAAGATATACAAGGAAAGGAAGGACCTGTGTTGGAAATGTTCTTTAGAAAATGCGGAGTTAAGTCACCTACTATGGGATTGTCCGGAAGTGTGGGGGTATTGGACTAGCATTTATGAGGAACTATATAAAAGATATAAGATCAAATTGAAGCGAAGTTTTACGCAGGCAATATTGGGTCTTTTCCCCCGTTCTGAACTGACCCCCTACCAATTACGAGTTAGCATGGAAAGTTTTATGGTCGCAAAGGCCTTGATAATTAAATATTGGGGTACGAAGAATAGTCCTAGCTTTAATGAATGGAGGGCTCGGCTAGACACTATTGAGGCCTATAGAAGAATGGCAAGGAAATAGGAGTGATGGCTCCCTGCGGGGGCAGGCTCCCTTACTCGCTTCAGGCCCCCAGGATCCCTTATAGTGGGAATTTCTGGAAACAGAAGTTAAGGTAGATATTAAAATGCGGATGGACCCCGCAGCAGGGAAGCAAAAGGGATGGGGTGAGTTAAAAGGAAAAAGTGTATTAACTTGTATAAAGTATATTTGTAAATTGTAACTGGTTGATATGGGAATTTGTATATTTGTTCCAGAAAAAAATAAAGGATTTAAAAAAAAAAAAAAAAAAAAAAAAGAAGATTTCCCTTCATCCCAATTCAAAGAAAAGAAAAAAAAAAAAATGCTCTGGATAGGTCATCGTTATCTAATCTGTGGGAGTCAGACATCCGGGACTGCCGCCAATCAGCTGTTTTGAGAAGGCACTGGCGCTCCTGTGAGCACTGATGCTTTCTTGCAGCTTACCAAGCACAGCACAGTACATTGTATAGCAGGTGTGCTTGGTATTGCAGCACCGCCCCATTCACTTCTATGAGGCTGAGCTGCACCTAGGCCCCGTGACCGATGAACATGTTGTCACTGGCCTAAGAAAAGCTGAAAGAAAGGCTGCGATAATTACAGGAGCACTGATGTCTTCTCAAACAGTTGATCGGCGGGGGTCCCCGATGCTGGGCCCCCACCAATCATATACAGATGACCTGTCCAGAGGACATCAACAGCATGTGCTCTAGTGGTAACTGTGATATTACCAGGAAGTGTTATATTGGACACTGTAATATACTGTACATTACTAGGAAGTGTTACATAGGTCACTATGATACACTGTACATCACCAGCGTGTGCTCTAGTGCCCACTGTAAAATTACCATAGGGGCAACAAGGAGACATACCATATGGGGGCAACAACTTGTAGTCCCCATACAGTATAATGTCTCCTTGTTGCCCCCATACAGATATGTCTCTGTGTGACCCCCGTACTATGGGATAAATAGGTATTTATCGCAATATATATATATAGTTATTGCGATACATTTCTGTTTTGTTATTGTGCCAATATTTTTGATATCACCCAACCCTATGTCCACACTTAAATCCATATTGAAAAAAAATAAACATGGCACACTATACACAATTTTACAGTTAGGAGTAGTACATCAGAGATGCAACCAAATAAAACTACTTCTAAGGGCTCTTTCACACTTGCGTTCTTTTCTTCCGGCATAGAGTTCCGTCGTCAGGGCTCTATGCCGGAAGAATCCTGATCAGTTTTATCCTAATGCATTCTGAATGGAGAGAAATCCGTTCAGGATGCATCAGGATGTCTTCAGTTCCGGACCGGAACGTTTTTTGGCCAGAGAAAATACTGCAGCATGCTGCGCTTTTTGCTCCGGCCAAAAATCCTGAACACTTGCCGCAAGGCCGGATCCGGAATTAATGCATTGCCGGATCCGACGTTTAGCTTTTTCTGAATGGTTACCATGGCTGCCAAGACGCTAAAGTCCTGGCAGCCATGGTAAAGTGTAGTGGGGAGCGGGGGAGCAGTATACTTACAGTCCGTGCGGCTCCCCGGGCCCTTCAGAGTGACGTCAGGGCGCCCCACGCGCATGGATGACGTGATTGCATTGACACGTCATCCATGCGCATGGGGCGCTCTGACGTCATTCTGGAGCGCCCCGGGAGTCGCACGGACTGTAAGTATACTGTTTCCCCGCTCCCCAGTACTACTATGGCAACCAGGACTTTAATAGCGTCCTGGCTGCCATAGTAACACTGAACGCATTTTGAAGACGGATCAGTCTTCAAATGCTTTCAGTTCACTTGCGTTTTTCCGGATCCGGCGTGTAATTCCGGCAAATGGAGTACACGCCGGATCCGGACAACGCAAGTGTGAAAGAGCCCTAATACGGATAGTGACGTTAGTGACATCTCATCAAATCAACACATCACAACAGGTTGTGACATACTACAAAAAGAAGAAAAAAAAACAAAAAAAACCACACAAACACGGGCCCCGGGATAACCTGAGACAACAGAAACAGTTTGCTCACAAAGAGTGGGCCTCATTGAGAGTTACAGAAGTCGTTTGATTGCAGTGATTGACTCAAAATGTTGTGATACTGATCTTCAGTAAATTTTTATTCATTATTACTTTTGTCAGTTGAAAGTTATTTCATTGTGGTGTTTTCTTTCTTTAACGGAAGGGTACTAAAATTTTGTCCATGTGTGTATGTTATTTATGCCACAACGTGAATGTCGCAAAATGTAAAAACACAAAGGAGGAAGTGCTGCTTTGGTGGCATTAAAATCTACAACTTGCAAAAATCAAGCCCTCAGATAGCTACATCGACTAAAAAATGAATATATAACAGCTCTTAGAATGAGACTATAGAAAAAAAAAAAAAACATGGTCATTAAGGTGCAAAAAGGCAGGTCATTATGGAGTTAAAGTTGACATTTTCCAAGAAAACTATACCTTTGAAGTTCCTTTTATTGAGCAATAAAGACCCGAACGCCTCAAACATACAAATAACTTCTTCCAAGACTTTTTTCCAATCTCTTTAACATACAAAGAACCTTGAATTTCTGGACAGCTGTTGGCATTCAAGAAATTCTACAAAAAAAACAAAAAAACATATATTATGAGGGGTGATTATGCATGAATTTTGGCAACTGCACAGCATTTACATAACTACAAATTTGACACATCCTTATATGAAACATTCTCTAATATGCTGAACATAAACATTTACATAGATGGGGTATGTAAACTTTTGATACTCAAATTGAAAATTAAAACAGTCTATAATCACAGCAAGCTATTTTACAAGCTGCATATTCGTTGCAGAAATATCTGCAACTCTACTATTCGGCTGATGTTGTAGAAACAAACCTATTGAGATGTAAATTTCTACAACACATCTGCAATGTGTAAACATACACTTACGGGTTCTGCGCAGGGTGTTCCAGCAACCTAACTTCCAAAGACTGTCGATAGAACTTGTTTCTTCAATATCACCAATTTCGATATTTACTTGCACTAAATTACTGCTCAAAGAAGAGATGTCACTTGGACATAATTTTATATAGCAGGCTAAAGAACAGTCTGCTCCAAACGCAGTGGGTGCTGGCTCTGTAATAAAGCTGACACTCGCCTATAATGATCAGGATCGGAGATAACTCTGATCCTGGTCATTTAACTCAGATGTCTCAATAGTGACCGCAGCATCTGAATGGTTAGAGGGAGGGGACTCAGTTTGACTGCCAAATGCAACCCCCACTGTAAAACTGAGGGGTGCTAAGGCATCTTGGGGCCTTGTGAATGCTCCCAGGCCTGCCACTGTAAACTGCCTGTTGAGCCCTGCCTGCAGAATCTCCCTAGACAACAATTGTAAATTATTGCAGTCCATGGTATAAACGATCACATATCCTTGTCCCCTTGGGGAACTAAAAATAAATGTAAATAAAGTAACACTGTTTTAAAGATATACGTAAAAATATTTAGATCTACTCCTTTCTCTATATAATTGGTATCACCATGTCTAAACAGGTCTGAACTTGCTGCATGGTGAACTTTGTAATGAGGGAATAAAATCAAAAGGGGCAAATTGCAGGTTTTTGTCCCCTCACCCCAGAAATAAAATTAAATTAAAAAAAGTGATCATAAATTTGAATTAAGCCAAAAATGGTACCAATATAAAAGCTTTCTTCACTAACAAACAAGCCCTCACATAGCTCTAAATGGAAAACTGAAAAAAAAATTAAAAAAAAAAAATAAATTTAAAATTATAGGGAGAATGTTGTGATGCAAACAGAACATTTTCACATACAGTGAAAAACAAAACCCAAAAAGTTTTTTTTTAAAATCAAGTTTTAGCCAAAGATTTTTTCCAGTTATCAAATAAAAGATATGTTCAAATAAATTGTACCGTTAAGAACTACAACTTGTTCCACAAAGTTATTGCTCTTAAAGCAGGAAAGAAAAAAATTAAAACACAAAAATTGGCCTGGTTTTGACGGGGGTTAAATGTACTAAATGAGTGCTGATCAATGTGACATACTTTACTTTTTTCAACCTTTCATGGAACATAGCACATTTCATGCAGTTTTCTGAACACCTCTAAAGGACACAGGACGTTACAGCATTTAACATTCATTATTCTTAAACTTATTTTAGAAACAAAAAAAAAAAAAAAAAAAAACAAAAAAAAAAAAAAAAGGTCATCTTTACCTGCAGTAATTCAGATTTGGGAATGCTACCATTTGATTGCTGACACCATGCAACCATCTGTTCTGGAAAGAAATTCTTTAAAAAAATAAAAAAATAAGGAAATCAACACAAATTTAAACAAGCTTACCAATCAGACATTTATGGGTTATCCACAGGCTTTGACAAATGTTTGATAGATGCAGTTCCAACCTTCTGGGACCCACAACTACTATAATTCCAGCACATTGGATGCAGTGATGCATCGACATGGCTACTGAGTGGCTGAAACAGTCAAGTGTTTTAATGTGACATCACGACTGCGGCTGGGTAAACTCAGGAGAACTAGAGTGGAGAAGTAGGATCTCCCTGGTAAGTTAAGACTGACAACAATGTTTTGGAGCAAGTTGTGGCGATAAAAATAGAGAAAGGCACTCATAGGGTGAGTATGTTCAATAAAAGATAAAATCTATTATAGGAGGTAGTTTGCTCACCTATTGGGGTTGCACCAATTTGGGCGCAACCACAATGAAGGCAAAAAGCAGAGAATTGCAACGGTTGGTGCAGCCTAGATTCGTCCGGTCGCCTTGGGCAGGAGCCACCCTGCCACTCGGGTAACGGTAGAAGAAACGAGACGCTGAACTTTACGTCCAACGTATGGACCTTAGAAGGCGCACTGACACAACCGGTCATAGACAGTATTTAGGTTTCAGCTATTTTTCGCTTTATTCATAGACAACGTGTTTCGGGGTACTGGGGACCCCTTTATCAAGTCTAAAGGGTGGATTAATAAAAAAAAAGGGGACACATATGGAAAGTCACAATGCAGGTGTACCCATCCATATAAAGAAACGATAATATAATAAATATAAAAAGTTATATAAAAAAAATATACGTATATATAAATAAATATAAACACATGTGAGGATGAAGATAAAAATTGATCAAAATAAAAATGAAATCAAATTATGAACTACATATATATGAAAAAAATAAATAAATAAAAAAAACAGAAAAAATGCATATATATAAAATTAGTCTAATGACCATTGTCGCATATATTTAGGGGATAGTAGTTTTAAAGACCAGTGGTAAATAATTGTCCGCTGCTGGAGTAAGTAACTACTATATTATGCCAGGATTAGACACAACCTAGACAGATCTATACTAGGTTAGTATCATGTTCTAAAAGCTGATATGGATCCCAAGGGAAAAATAAATATATTTTCTTAAGACCAGAGTAGAGATGAAAATAGACAAATATCTGAGTATTGTTGCCAACAGAGCAAGAAGCTGGAAGAATATAAATAAATAGATGGACATGTATGTATACATAATTAATTCAGGTGGGCATGAGGGCTGACAATCAGGGGCTGAAGATGTAGTCATATGTTCGGTAGACCACAGTGAAATTTGAGGATGTAACTGCTAGAATTATGAAAATGGACTCTGATGCCGGGGTGTAACATACCCGTATGTTACACCCCGGCATCAGAGTCCATTTTCATAATTCTAGCAGTTACATCCTCAAATTTCACTGTGGTCTACCGAACATATGACTACATCTTCAGCCCCTGATTGTCAGCCCTCATGCCCACCTGAATTAATTATGTATACATACATGTCCATCTATTTATTTATATTCTTCCAGCTTCTTGCTCTGTTGGCAACAATACTCAGATATTTGTCTATTTTCATCTCTACTCTGGTCTTAAGAAAATATATTTATTTTTCCCTTGGGATCCATATCAGCTTTTAGAACATGATACTAACCTAGTATAGATCTGTCTAGGTTGTGTCTAATCCTGGCATAATATAGTAGTTACTTACTCCAGCAGCGGACAATTATTTACCACTGGTCTTTAAAACTACTATCCCCTAAATATATGCGACAATGGTCATTAGACTAATTTTATATATATGCATTTTTTCTGTTTTATTTATTAAATTTTTTATTTTTATTTTTTCATATATGTAGTTCATAATTTGATTTCATTTTTATTTTGATCCATTTTTATCTTCATCCTCACATTTATTTATATATACACGTATATTTTTTTATATAACTTTTTATATTTATTATTATATTATCGTTTCTTTATATGGATGGGTACACCTGCATTGCGACTTTCCATATGTGTCCCCTTTTTTATTAATCCACCCTTTAGACTTGATAAAGGGGTCCCCAGTACCCCGAAACGCGTTGTCTATGAATAAAGAGAAAAATAGCTGAAACCTAAATAAATACTGTCTATGACCGGTTGTGTCAGTGAGCCTTCTAAGGTCCATACGTTGGACGTAAAGTTCAGCGTCTCGTTTCTTCCACAACAATGTTTTGTCCTGGACACATGGTCAGTGTGTCAGCTGCATCTCTTGGACCGACAGAACTCAAGGGAGCCGCGGTCAGGCTGGGAGATGCAGCTGACACAGACCAAGGATCTTAGACCAATCACTTCTTTATTGCATGGGGATACCATCTTTAAACCCTTCAAGCGACCGCCACAATTTTTTATGCATTTTTTCCCGAATATGGCAACACCATATATGTGGTCAAACAGCTGTTTGGGGCACAGCAGCATTCAGAAGAGAAGGAGTGGCATCAGTATTTTCTAACATGTAATTTGCTGAAATTGTTTTTAGTGGCCATAACATTTTTTATTTTTTCACCAATGTAGCTGTGTGAAAGCATTTTTTTTGCAGGATGGGCTGTAGTTTTTATTGGTATCATTTTGGGGTACATATGTCTTTTTAATCACTCTTTATAACATTTTTTGTGGCGGTGAAGTGGGTAAAAATGGCAATTCTGTCAATGTTTAATTTTTTATGGGGTTCTACTTACGGGAAATATGATATGATAATTTTATTCTGTGGGTTGATACAGTTATGGAGATACCAAATTTTGGGTACTTTCACATTAGTGGCAGGGGAGTCCGGCAGGCTGTTCCAGCTGGTGAATAGCCTGTCGGATCCGTCCTGCCGCTAGTTCACGTGTGCCACTGGACTGCCGCTCCGTCCCCATTGACTATAAGGGGGGCGGAGTTCCGGCGGCAGCACGGCCAGAGGCAGCCGGACTAAAAGTACGATATGCAGTACTTTTAGTCTGTCTCTCGCCGTGCGCTGCCGTAACTCAGCCTCCGCCCCCCCATTATAGTCAATTGCGACGGAGCGGCAGTCTGGGGGCACACGTGAACTAGCGGCAGGACGGATCCGACAGGCTGTTCACCCGCCGGAACACCCTGCCGCTAGTGTGAAACTAGCTAGATATAGAGATATAGATATATATATATATATATATATATATAGATATATATATATATATATATATATATATATATATAGATATATATAGAATAGATATATATATATATTTTATGTTTTCCAGTGGGCCTGTTGGCTATACAGTGCATTGCAATAGTCATCTATTGCAGTGCACTGTATAGTCAGTTTTACACTTACACTAAGGCTACATTCACACAACTATGTTTTGCGGTCCGCAAATTGCGTATCCGAAAACAAAATGGATGACATCCATATGGCATCCTTTTTTTGCGGATCCATTGTAACAATGCCTATCCTTGTCCGCAAAACGGACAAGAATAAGACATGTTATAATTTTTTGCGGGGCTACGGAACGGACATATGGATGCGGATAGTACGCTGTGTTCTGTCCGCATTTTTTGCGGACCCATTGAAATGAATAGGTCTGCATCTTATCCGCAAAAAAAAACTGAACGGACACAGAAACAAAATAAGTTCATGTGCATGAGGCCTAAGGCCTCATGCACACGACCGTATTTTTTTGCGGTCCGCAAAACGGGGTTCCGTTTTCCCGTGATCCGTGACCGTTTTTTCGTCCGTGGGTCTTCCTTGATTTTTGGAGGATCCACGGACATGAAAAAAAAGTCGTTTTGGTGTCCGCCTGGCCGTGCGGAGCCAAACGGATCCGTCCTGAATTACAATGCAAGTCAATGGGGACGGATCCGTTTGACGTTGACACAATATGGTGCCATTTCAAACGGATCCGTCCCCATTGACTTTCAATGTAAAGTCTGGAGTCCCTTTTATACCATCAGATCGGAGTTTTCTCCAATCCGATGGTATATTTTAACTTGAAGCGTCCCCATCACCATGGGAACGCCTCTATGTTAGAATATACTGTCGGATATGAGTGAGATCGTGAAACCTCATTTCCGACAGTATATTCTAACACAGAGGCGTTCCCATGGTGATGGGGACGCTTCTAGTTAGAATATACTACAAACTGTGTACATGACTGCCCCCTGCTGCCTAGCAGCATCCGATCTCTTACAGGGGGCCGTGATCAGCACAATTAACCCCTTAGGTGCCGCACCTGAAGGGGTTAATTGTACTATCATATCCCCCTGTAAGAGATCAGGGCTGCCAGGCAGCAGGGGGCAGACCCTCCCCTCCCCAGTTTGAATATCATTGGTGGCCAGTGCGGCCCCCCCCTCCCTCTATTGTAATAATTCGTTGGTGGCACAGTGTGCCCCCCCCCCTTCCTCCCTCTATTGTAATAAATCGTTGGTGGCACAGTGTGCGCCCCCCATTGGCCCCCCCTCCCTCTATAGCATTAACAACATTGGTGGCCAATTGTACTATCATATCCCCCTGTAAGAGATCAGGGCTGCCAGGCAGCAGGGGGCAGACCCTCCCCTCCCCAGTTTGAATATCATTGGTGGCCAGTGCGGCCCCCCCTCCCTCTATTGTAATAATTCGTTGGTGGCACAGTGTGCCCCCCCCCCCTTCCTCCCTCTATTGTAATAAATCGTTGGTGGCACAGTGTGCGCCCCCCATTGGCCCCCCCTCCCTCTATAGCATTAACAACATTGGTGGCCAGTGTGCGGCCTCCCATCTCCCCCCCCCCCCGATCATTGATGGCAGCGGGTTACTAGCAATAGTACAATAGTAAAAGATTCATACTTTACCTGGGAGCTGCGAGGTTCGTGTCCGGCCGGGAGCTCCTCCTACTAGTAAGTGACAGTTCATTTAGCAATGCGCCGCACAGACCTGTCACTTACCAGTAGGTGGAGCTCCCGGCCGGACACGAACATCGCAGCAGCAGCCTGGAGCAGGTAAGTATGAATCTTCTACTATTGTACTATTGCTAAGTAACCATGGCAACTAGGACTGTAGTAGCGTCCCGGTTGCCATGGTTACCGATCGGAGCCCCAGCGATTAAACTGGGACTCCGATCGGAACTCCGCTGCCACCAATGATGGGGGGGGGGGGGGGGGTCGGAGAGATGGGAGGCCGCACACTGGCCACCAATGTTGTTAATGCTATAGAGGGAGGGGGGGCCGATGGGGGGCGCACACTGTGCCACCAACGAATTATTACAATAGCGGGAGGGAGGGGGGGGCGCACACTGTGCCACCAACGATTTATTACAATAGAGGGAGGGGGGGGGGGGGGGCCGCACTGGCCACCAATGATATTCAAACTGGGGAGAGGGGGGGAGGGTCTGCCCCCTGCTGCCTGGCAGCCCTGATCTCTTACAGGGGGCCGTGATCAGCACAATTAACCCCTTCAGGTGCGGCACCTGAAGGGGTTAATTGTGCTGATCACGGCCCCCTGTAAGAGATCGGGTGCTGCCAGGCAGCAGGGGGCAGTCTTGTACACAGTTTGTAGTGTATTCTAACTAGAAGCGTCCCCATCACCATGGGAACGCTTCTGTGTTAGAATATACTGTCGGTTCTGAGTTTTCACGGATCCGTCTGTATAAAAACTAACCTACGGCCACGGATCACGGACACGGATGCCAATCTTGTGTGCATCCGTGTTCTTTCACGGACCCATTGACTTGAATGGGTCCGTGAACCGTTGGCCGTGAAAAAAATAGGACAGGTCATATTTTTTTCACGGCCAGGAAACACGGCTCACGGATGCGGCTGCCAAACGGTGCATTTTCCGTTTTTTCCACGGAACCATTGAAAGTCAATGGGTCCGCGAAAAAAAACGGAAAACGGCACAACGGCCACGGATGCACACAACGGTCGTGTGCATGAGGCCTAAGGCTGATCAGACCCTCAGGGTCTGATCAGCCTTAGGTACATGGAAGCCCAGATGCTTTTGTAAGGCGTCCGGTTGTCATGGCAACCACTGGGCCACTGCCATCGCATCAGCGGCACAGAGGAGCAAGGGGCACCAGGGGCAGTTGGGTGGGCAGGGGGGGTCATAGCTTATTTCAGGCTGTGATCTCCAGCGTTGAGATCACAGCCTAAGGCCTCATGCACACGACTATGTATTTTGCGGTCTTCAAAAAACAGATCTGCAAGAAATACGGATGTTGCCCGTGTGCATTCCATATTTAGCGAACGGAACAGCTGGCCCCTAACAGAACAGTACTATCCTTGTCCGTAATGCGGACAATAATAGGACATGTTCTATTTTTTTGCGGAATGGAAATACGGACATACAGAAACTGAATGCACACAAAGTAACTTTTTTTTTTGCGGATCCATTGACATGAATGGTTCCGTATACGGTCCGCAAAAAAAATTATGGTACAGACACGGAAAGAAAATATGTCCATGTGCATTAGCCCTAAAACCGGCATTATCACTCTGAAGCGCTCTGATTGGTTAGTCTGTAGAGACTGATTGCTCTTCCCAAGAGCAGAGACACCGGGGAAGCTGGCAAGGGAGCAGAGACTCCGCGGCTGTGACACTATATAATGTCACAGCCCGGCAAGCTAAATTACTTGCGATTTGGACGTACAGTTACATCCAAATGCGTGAAGGGGTTAAACATGGAAAAACATGCAAAGCAAAAACATGTTACTTTACTTGTAAATAAACACTTTGATTTAAGCTTAAAGGGAATGTGTCACCAGAAAAGGACCTCTTAACATTTTAAAAGATTTTTAATTCCATGTCAAAGACTATTTTACATGGGCCACCAAATCTGAAAGGTGCCAATTTGTGGTCTGAATAAAATCACTTAAGCAGTTCATCATTATCACTGGCAGAATTAGAATGACCAATATCACCTACAAAGTTTTGGGATTGATCAATTTTGGGTATCCCAAAGTAGCTGCTTCAGTATTTGTCAGATATTTGTATGATATACTGAAGTAAAATTATAAGCGTTTAAGGCTAGGTCTACACAACGACATTTGTAGCGCAACACTTTGTTGCACCAATGTCGCGCGACAATTTTTATAATGGCAGTCTATGGTGTCGCACTGCAACATGCAACATGCTGCGACGCAACAGTTGTAGAAAAATCAATCTCGAATGGATTTTCTGCGACTGTTGCGTCGCAGTATGTTGCAGTGCGACACCATAGACTGCCATTATAAAAACTGTCACGCGACATTAGTGCAACAAAATGTCGCACGACAAATGTCGTCATGTAAACGTAGCCTTAAACAGCTGATAGTCAGGGGTCCAGGTGTCGGACACCCATCAATCAGATGCTGATGACCTATTCAGAGTATTAAAAAGTCTTGGAAAACCCCTTTAAAGCTACACAAGTTCCCCTGCTAGCATAGATTTAAGCCATTTTCCACTCCAAAGACTGGCATGGAAAGTTATAAATGAGCAGTCGGCTTCCATGCCACACCCTTTTTTTTGGAAAAGTGTTGCAAATGTGGAAAAAGTCGCAGATTTTGCAGCAAAATTGCGTGCAACAATCTGACTTATGTACACCACTACTATGAGGTATATATGTTAATAAATGCCCCCTTCAATTTTTACACTGTTAACCATCCTTTAAGACTTCTGCAATTACCCTTAGCATATTGGATATCAGCTTTTTGGTCAAGTCCTGACTGATGGCAACCCATTCTTGCCCAATTAGTACTTGGAGTTTAGCATGTCACTTTATGTGGTAATAATTTTGGAATGCTTTTACTTATCCAAATGATTGAGATTTTTAGATTTTTTATTTTATAATAAAGAGAAGACGAAAATTACTAAAATTCATCATAGGTCTACTTTGTGTTGGCATCATTTTATATATTTTTTATTTTTTTGTAGGCCATGCTTAGAATTAGAAGCAATATTTTAAATTTAAGAAAATTTCCAAAGCCAACTTTAAGGACCAATTCAGTTTTGAAGTGACTGAAGACCTTACATAATAGAAGCCAGCTATAAATGACTGTTTTAGAAACACCCCTCATATATTATTTAAAACATTTTTAGAAACTTTGTTAACCCTTTATTCAAAACAGAAATTAAAGCAATTTGGAGGAGAAATGCAAAATTGTTTTTTTTGCTGATTATCCATCTTAATCCATTTTTTTCCTGGCTCCATGTTGCATCTGAATAGCTTCTGAGGTACCCCTACAGTGGAAATATCCAAGAACTAACTCCATTTTGGAAACTACACCCTCAAGGAATTTTTTGAGGGGCATAGTGAGACATTTCATAGAACTTAAAGACACTTTGTTGTGAAAATAAAACATTTAATTTCTTAAAATAAAATGTTGTTTTAGCCCCAAATTTTATATTTTCACAAGGGCTAAAAGGAGAAAAAAAGAACCCCACAATTTAAGAATTTTATCCTGAATGCATCCGTCATAGGATCTCAATAGCGGAACAAAACGCTTCAGTTTTGTCACCATTCATTCTCAATAGGGACAAAACTGAACTGAACAAAAGGGAATGCACCAAAATGCATTCTGTTCCGTTTGGTTGTGTCCCCATCGCGGACAGAATAATGTCACAAGCAGCGTTTTTCTGTCTGCGACGTGGTGCGGAGCAAGACAGATCCGTCTTGACACTCAATGTAAGTCAATAGAGACGGATCCGTATTCTCTGACCCAATAGAAAACAGATCCCTCCCCCATTGACTTTTAATGGAGTTTATGACGGATCCGTTTTTGCTGATCCATGACAGAAAGTAGCCCAACATAGTAGAAACCACCCATAAATGATCTTATTTTAGAAACTACACCCCTCAAGTTATTCAAAACTCATTTTGCAAACTTCGTTATCCGTTTAGGTGTTCCACAAGAATGAAAGGAAAATGGAGGTGAAATTTTGCAGCATTTCCATTTTAATCCAGTTTTTCCTGTAAGGCAGCAAGGGATAACAGCAAAACAAAACTCAATATTCATTACCCTGATTCTGCAGTTTACGTAAACACCCCATATGCGGTCGTAAATGGCAGGTCTCTGAAGGAAAGAAGAACCATATGGTTTTTGGAGGGCAGATTTTGCTGGAATGGTTTTTGGTCACCATGCCACCTTCGAAGAGACCCTGAGCTACCGACAGAGTGGAAACCCCCAAAAAGTAACCCCATTTTGGAAACTACACCCCTCAAGGAATTTATTGAATGGTGTACTGACCACTTTGACCCCCACAGGCGTTTAACAGAATTTAGGAACATGGCTGTAAAAATTAAAAATTCCATTTCCTCCACTAAAATGTTGCATAAGCCCCCTATTTTTAATTTTCACAAGAGGTAACGGGATAAAAAAAAAAAAAAAAAAAAAAAAAAAAAGCATCCCAAATTTTGGTAAGCATTTTCTCCTGAACACGGCAACACCCTATTTATGGTTATAAGCTTATGCATGGGCACACGGCAGGGATTAGAAGGGAAGGAGGGCCATATGGGTTTTTGGAGGGCAGATTTTGCTGAAATGGTTTTTTGGGCGCCATGCCACTTTGAAGAGACCCTGAGCTATCCCTACAGTGGAAACCCCCAAAAAGTGATGCCATTTTGCAAACTAAACCCCTCAAGGAATTTATTTAAGGGTGTACTGACCACTTTGACCCCATATGTGTTTCATAGAATTTAGAGAAACATAAAAAATAAAAAATTCCATTTCCTTCAATAAAATGTTGCACAAGCCCCACATTTTTCATTTTCACAAGAGGTAACAAGATAAAAATCACCCCAAATTTTGTTAACCATTTTCTCCTGAAAACAGCAACACCCCATGTGTGGTCGGAAACTGCTGTTTGCACACATGGCAGGGATCAGAAGTGAGAGAGCCATATGGGTTTTGGAGGGCAGATTTTGCTGGAATGGCTTTCAAGCACCATGTCACATTTCAAGAGACCCTGAGGTACCAGTACAGTGGAAACCCCCAAAATTGAGCCCATTTTGAAAACTACACCCCTCAAGGAATTTAATGAAAGGTGTACTGACCGCTTTGAACCCACAGACGTTTAATAGAATTTCAAAACACTAGGCTGTTGAAATTAATATTTTCATTTTTACCAATAAAATGTTGCTTTAGTCCTACATTTTTCATTTTCACAAGGGGTAATAGGAGAAAAGGAACCCACTATTTTTTACCCATTTCTTCCTGAATGCATACATACCCCATATGGGGTCATAAACTGCTGTATGCGCACATGTGAGGGGTCAGAAGAGAAAGTGCACCAAGTGCATTTGTGACCTAGATTGGTGATTCATACAGCACTGGCTGATAACTCCAGAGGCTCTGAGGTGAAAAAATAAGAAACCCCTAGAAAGTGACCCCATTTTGGAAACTGCACCCCTCACAGTATGTACCAAGGAATGTAGTGAGCAATTTGACCCCATAGATGTTCTGCAAAAATTAATTCACAGCAGAAGGTGCAAAGTGAAAATTGCAATTTTCACACAGATGTACCACTTCAGTGTCCAATGTGTTGTGCTCAGCATGTGCCAGTGTGAAATGCACGCCCTGTTATTGTGCCGTGCTTTCTGGTTTTATAAACACCCTACACGTGGCCCTAATCTTCTACCTGGACATACTATAGGACTCAGGAGGGGAAGAGCGCCATGAGCATTTGAGGTACATTGTGATGATGTGCGCATCTTGTGCTGACAACTGTAGAGGCTCTGGGGTGAAATAATAAATGGACCCCCGAGAAGTGACCCCATATTGGAAACTACACCCCTTAATGTATTTATTGAGAAGTGGACTGAGCATTTTTACGCCACAGATAGTTTGCAGAAATTAATGCACAGCGGACCATACAAAGTGAAAATTGCAAGTCTTCCACATATCACATTTCAGTGCCTGGTGTGCACCATCAGCGGTGTGCCCAGCGTGTACCATCTGCGAGACATCGTGCCCTTTAAAATGTTAGGCGGGTTCTACTAGGTACTGAAATGCCATAAGGCCTTCAGTTCACACGAACGTTTTTTTTGCGAGTGTACGGGCTGTTTTTTTGTGTTCCGTATTCGGAACCATTCATTTCAATGGTTCCACAAAAAAAACTGAATGTACTATGAATGTTTTATCTGTCTTAGTCATCTGCTTATTTTAATTAAATCTTCATTTTCTCTTATCTTGGTTGACATTTTGGGGCTTTGGAACCGATTACTCAAGTTAAAATGCTTTCAACAAACAATGGTTGTCCTAGAACCAATTAATATTGTATCTTGAGGGACCACTGTACAGCCAGTTTCTGGGAACCATACATTTTTTAATGATTTGTTATCCCCATTGGTTCTAGTTGATCACATTTTGATCACTTTTTATTTAGCTGTTTGGGAAGCAGGATAAACAAAAGATAGTGATTCTGTCACTATTTTTGATGGTTTTGTTATTGGGGCGAATACAGTGAAAAAAATAAATAAATTATATATATATATATATATATATATATATTTTATCCAAAGGATGAGGCAGCACTCCAAATAAAGTGAAAAAAGTGGATCCTTTATTCCCCTCTGCAATGTTTCAACCGTCTCAATGCAGTCTCTCAAGCACGTCTCAATGCGGTCTTTCCCATTGAAGTGAATGGGTCCGCATCCGTGATGCGGAATGCACACGGAACTGTGGCCGTGTATTGCGGCCCGCGATTTGCGGGCCGTAATACGGCCACGGATCACACACGTCAGTGTGAAAGAGGCCTTAATGCTTCTGTACAGCAAGTTACCTCAGCAATCATTTGTATACCGATTAGCTGAGCACTATCCTTGTTTTGCCAAATTTAGGAAGTTTTGGCACACACAATATTCACTCAGTTTTAAATCAATCATCCCTGCTGATTCCTGGTTTAAATTCCAGAAAATTGCATCGGAGGACAATAAACTGTTGCAGAGTAGAGTCAGCCCCTTTTAGTTTGGCTACCTAATTTATAATAACCTTTAATTATATAGTTCCAACATATCCCACAGCACAATTCCAACTATGGCATCTGAGCTGTCTTTTCCCAGGAGTACTATGCTTCCAGGGCCTGAACAGCCCCCCCACGCACAGATCAAGCAAGCTGTTCTGTTGCTATGACAGCCTCCAAGGCCTGCCATAGTAAAGTTTCAGGACTCAGTAGGAACATAGTAAAACTCCCATAGCTTGCGATGCTAAATCACTGCAGTCTGTGAGAAGCAACCAGACATTTTACCTAGGGGGACAAAAACTAAATGTAAAAAAAAAAAAAAGAAGTTTTTAAAAATAAAGAAAAAATAATTGTGTGTGTGTCATGCGGTGAACAGTGAAACAGGTTGTTGGTCATTTTTTAGTCGCTTCATTTCTCCCCAGAAATTTAATAAAAAGCAATCAAAAAGCCATACACACACAAAAATGGTACCAATAAAGCTATAGATCACCCCACAAAAAATGAGCCCCCACACAGGGTCATTAAAATAAATATTAAAACAGTTATTAGGGTCAGAATATGGTGCAAAGAAAAAAAAAAATATTTTCCAAAGTTTACCTTAGGGATTAAAAAACACAAAAACGATATACATTTGTTATTGCTGTAATCGTATTGACCCACAGACTGAAGTTCATATCAGCTTTAACAGATAGGGAACACAGTAAAAACGAAACCCAGAAAACTGGTGGATTTGCATATCATTTTTTTTCAAATTGCACCCCATTTGAATTTTTTTCCAGCTTCCCACTAAATTGCATGCAATATTATAGTTTTCAATGAGAAAGTACAACTTGTCCTGCAAAAATACTCCCAAAAGTCCTCATATGGCTATGTGAAAGGCAAAAAAATAAAAATGGAAAATTGCTTGGTCGGGAAGGGGTTAAAAGGATTTTTATGTTTCATATACACAGCCTTGCAATGCCTTTTCACCGTAGTGTTGAACAGCGATTAAAATGTAGTCTACTTACCACAGGATTTTTAAAAAATTCATATTTTGCATAATTCTTTCTGAACAGAAACTTGCTTTCACTTGTCATCATGGATTGAATTTGCAGTACCAATTCATGGTCTTCAAGACATCTCTCTAATTTAAAAGATATAAAAAGTCACTTCTATACTCAAGATGAGTAGCTTTATTGTTCATTATCATTGGTGGCAAGTAAAAGAACATATAGTAGTATTTCCAAATTGTATTCATTTGTCTTTTATTTAAAGGTGAAAAAATATCTTAAAAAGGTATTCCTATCCTTTAAAATGATGGCATATCCCTAGTGGTATGCTATCACTTTATGATTAGTAGGGATTCAACTGCTGATATCACCAACAATCCAGAGAATGAAGGGGCAAATAATGCAAATATGATAACTGAATAAAGCTAAACATGGTATCAATGATCACAGCTGAAAAAGGTATCTACAACACAAATGTTAGATTATTAACCCCTTCTACCCCGGGACAGTTTTCACCCTCCTACCCAGGCAAATTTGACATGTGTCACTATGTGGTAATAACTTTGGAACACTTGCTTATCCAAGCCATTCTGAGATTGTTTTCTCGTGACACATTGTACTTCATGATAGTCATAAATTTGAGTCAATATATTTCACCTTTATTTATGAAAAAAAAAACTAAAATTTACAATAAATTTTGAAAAATCTGTAATTTTCAAGATTTCAATTTCTCTGCTTTTCAAACAGAAATTTGATACCTCAAAATATTTATCACTCAACAATCCCCATATGTCTACTTTATGTCGGCATCATTTTGTAAATGTCTTAATTTTTTTTAGGACGTTAGAAGGCTTAGAATTTTAGAAGCAATTCTTAGGCCCCTTTTACACGGGCGAGAATTCCGTGCAGGTGCAATGCGTGAGGTGAATCCGGACCCATTCACTTCAATGAGGCTGTGTACATGAGCGGTGATTTTCACACATCACTGGTGCGTTGCGTGAAAATCGCAGCAAGCTCTAAATTATGCGTTTTTCACGCAACGCAGGCCCCATAGAAGTGAATAGGGCGGCGTGAATATCGCAAGAAAATGCAGATGCGGTGTGATTTTCACTCATGGTTGCTAAAAGACGATCGGGATGGGGACCCGATCTTTATTATTTTCCCTTATAACATGGTTGCGGACGTGTGAATGGACCCTTATAAGGGAAAATAATAAAAATCTACACAACACCGATCCCAAACCCGAACTTCTGTGAAGAAGTCCGGGTTCGGGTCTGGGTACCAAACATGCCGATTTTTCTCACATGCATTAAAACGCTTTACACTTTCCCGCAACACACCCGCATCTTGTCCGGCACTCACACGCGACGCCCATGTAAAAGAGGCCTTAAAATTGAAGAAAGTTCCCAAAACCCACTTTTTAATGACTAGTTCAGTTCTGAAGTCACTTTGTGTAGAAACCACCGATAAATGACACCATTTTAGAAACTACACCCCTCAAGTTATTCAAAACTGATTTTACAAACTTTGTTAACCCTTTAGGTGTTCCACAAGAATTCAAAGGAAAATGGAAATGAAATTTCTAAAGGTTACTTTTTTGGCAGATTTTCCATTTTAAATAAAAAAAATTCCTGTAACACATCAAGGTTAACAGCCAAACAAAACCATATCTTTTACCCTGATTCTGCAGTTTATGGAAACACCCCACATGTGGTGGTAAACTGATGTAAGGGCACACGGCAGGGCAAAGAAAAGGAGCGCCGTATGGTTTTTGGAAGGCAGATTTTGCTGGATTGGTTTTTAGACACCATGCCCTATTTGAAGCCCCCTTGATGCACCCCTACAGTAGAAACTCCCAAAAAATGACATCCATTTTAGAAAATACAGGCTAAGGTGACAGTTTTATTGGTATTATTTTGGGGTACATATGATTTTTGATCACTCTATATTACATTTTGTGAGGCAAGGTAACAAAAAAAATGGCTGTTCTGGCACAGTCTTCATTTTTAGTTTTTTACAATGTTCATCTGACAGTTAGATCATGTGATATTTTTATAGGACAGGTTGTTACGGATGCAACGATATCAAATATGTCTACTTTGGTGGTTTGTTTCAGTTTCACATAAAGCACGTTTAAAAAAAAATATACTGTATATTCCTGCGTATAAGACTACTTTTTAACACATGAAAATCTTCTCAAATGTCGGGGGTCGTCTTATACGCCGGGTATGGCGGGCGCTGCAGTGCCGGGACGCCCGAATTATCAACAGAGAGAGCCCGGGCTATTGCCTTGTATCCCCAGCAGCTTAGAGCTGCGATGTAACCCACGGCATATGCCCCCCCTGCGCTGTACCTTGTATACCGCCCCCTGCTCTGTACCTTGTATGCCTCCCCCCTGCTCTGTACCTTGTATGCTCCTTGTACTGCCATCCTCCCGGCCGCTCGCATCTCGCTCCTACGCATGTGCGAGATTTCATGCGGCGAGCGTGGATACACGGGATCCTCACGGCCGCTCGCATCTCGCTCCTGCGCATGTGCGAGATCTCCGTGCGGCGTATCTAAGTGCGGCGCAGATGTGCATATGTGAATGTGAATATGAAGAATAACATAACAAACATGTTCAGGGTATAGGTGGCACATGTTTAGGGTCTGGCAGGGAGGGAGGACAAGGAAGGTGGTGGGATGCAGGGATGGTGGTGATACCATGGGATGGCGGTGGTACCTAGGGATGGTGGTGGGATGCAGGGATGGCAGTGGTATCTAGGGATGGTGGTGGGATGCAGGGATGGCAGAGGTACCCAGGGATGGTGGTGGGATGCAGTAATGTACTGCTGTGTGTTGAAAAAGGGGTAGTCTTATACGGCGAGTATATCCCAAACTCTATATTTTCAGTGTAAAAGTTGGGGGTCGTCTTATACGCCCAGTCGTCTTATACGCCGGCATATACGGTATATGTTTTTGTGTCTCCATTTTCTGAACACCATTTTTTTGCCTATTGTCTTGTGCAGGGGCTAATTTTTTGCAGGAAGAGTTGACATTTTTATTGGTACCATTTTTGGGTACATATGATTTTTTGATCATTCATTATTACAGTATATGAGGCAAGGTGACCAAAAAATTGGTCGTTTTGGCACAGTTTATTTATTTTACAACATTTACCTGTGTGTCTATTTATTTACTTCACTTTAACACAATAGCATTTCTGAAACAAAAAAAATATATATATATTTTAGTGTCTCCATAGTCTTGAAAGTCAGTTTTATTTTTTTTCCAATTGTCTTAGGTCGTGTCATTTTTTGCAGGATGAAGTGATTGATTGGTACCATTTTTGGGGGCATACGCATTTTTGATCACTTAGGCCTCTTTCACACGGGCGTATCGGGAAAAGGTGCGGGTGTGTTGTGGGAACTTTGTAATGCGTTTTGCACTCGCGTGAGAAAAATCGGCATGTTTGGTACCCAAACCCGAACTTCACAGAAGTTCGGGTTTGGGTTAGGTGCTGGGTAGATTGTATTATTTTTCCTTATAACATGGTTATAAGGCAAAATAATAGCATTCTTAATACAGAATGCATAGTACAATAGCGCTGGAGGGGTTAAAAAAAATAAAAATAATAATTTAACTCACCTTAATCCACTTGCTCGCGCAGCCTGGCTTCTCTTCTGTCTTCTTTGCTGTGTGCAGGAAAAGGACCTGTAGTGACGTCACTCCGGTCATCACATGGTCCATCACATGATCCATCACCATGGTAAAAGATCATGTGATGGACCATGTGATGACCGGAGTGACATCACCACAGGTCCTTTTCCTGCACACAGCAAAAAAGACAGACAGAAGAGATGCCGGCTGCGCGAGCAAGTGGATTAAGGAGAGTTACATTTTTAGTTTTAACCCCTCCAGTGCTATTGTACTATGCATTCTGTATTAAGAATGCTATTATTTCCCCTTACAACTATTTTATAAGGGAAAATAATAATGATCGGGTCTCCATCCTGATAGTCTCCTAGCGACCGTGGGTGAAAATCGCACCGCATCCGCTTGCGGATGCTTGCGATTTTCACGCAGCCCCATTCACTTCCATGGGGCCTGCGTTGCGTGATAAACGCACAATATAGAGCATGCTGCGATTTTCACGCAACGCATAAGTGATGCGTGAAAATCACTGCTCATGTGCACAGCCCCATAGAAATGAATGGGTCAGGATTCAGTGCGGGTGCAATGCGTTCACCTCACGCATTGCACCCGCGCGGAAAACTCGCCCGTGTGAAAGGGGCCTTAGTGTTGCACTTTTTGTGATGTAAGGTGACCAAACAAATTGTGTCTGATGGGAGGGGGTCTAACACCTGGGACCACCGCTGTTCAGCAAGGCCTTCTCGCACGTTCATCAGTCATGTGGCCTAGGCGCAGCTCAGCCACATTTCAAGTGAATGGGGCTGAACGTGATACCAAGCACAGCTGCTATACAATGATTGGTAAGGCTGCTGGTATAGGAGCAGGAGAACAGAAAGGATGGATTTGGCACATAACTGGGTCGAACTGAGCCTACAGGCCCCATAGACTATAACAGGGTCTATTACGTTTCTGTTCAGAGGAAGATTTTTGAAAAGACAAAAGGACTTTTGCCTCCACTTCAAAAATCTTCCTCTGAGCGGAAACATAATAGGGCCAGTAGGCTCCGTTTGGCTCAGTTATGTGCCGAATCCATCCTTTCGTTCTGATGCTCCTATACCAGTGCAGGGAAACTGAAAGGCTGAACACTGATCTGAACTCAGTCTAAACTTTGAGAAGGCTGCAGTGCTAACAGGTGTGCCAGTTCCTTCCTGATCGCTGGGAGTGTGGGATCCCCTCTGGTTAGGTCATCAGTATCTGCTTGGTGAGGATCTGACACCCTGTCGATCAGCTATTTGAGTAGGAACTGGTCTGAACTGTGCCTAGGCCATGTGACTGAAGAACTTGTTGTCACTGGTCTAAGGAAAGCTGTGAGAAGGCAGCGGCTCTACTGAGAGCGTCGACGATTTCTCAAACAGCTGATCGCGATGGTCTCAGATGTCGAACCCCCAACAATCAGATACAGATGACCTATTTCAGTATTAAAATCTCAGAAAACCCCTTTAAAGGAGCTATCCCAGGACATCACTAGAATAAGGGCCTGTTCCTCTGAATTGATATTTATTTACAACCCCAACTCCCAAAAAATGTTTGGGTGGTGAGTAAGGCTGAGTTCACACTTCAGTTATTTGGTCAGTTAGTGCACATGCTCGTTACCCATATTGCGGCCCACAATATGCAGACACCGGCCATGTGCACGCTGCAGTTATGGGTCTTGGGATGCAGCAATCCCAAAAAATTGCAGAAGTAGTAAAATCCAAAAAAAAAAAAAAAAAGTTAGAGCTCTTGGAAGGAGATGGAAAAAATAAAATAATGAATACAAATGTCAAAGGCCCAAAACAGGGCCTAGAAATAACTGCAGGGGCTTAGGAACACTTCCAGAAATCACTGTCTGAACACCGCTCACTGTGCACTCCACAGATGGAAGTTAAAGCTGTATCAAGGAAAGAAGAAGGCATATGTCAAGATGATCCAGAAACTATGCCGGCTTCTCTGGCCCAAAATTCATTTTAATGGAATGATACAAAATGGGTGATCATCCAGCTTATTAGCACACTGTTCAAAAGCCTGCATCTCTGAAGGTATGGGGTTGCATTAGTATAAAAATAGAGGGGCACTCTCTAAAGCAATGGGAACAGTGGATATTTTTGCATACGAATTTTATTGATATGGTCAGCGTTAATATTCACAGTGTAATTTACTTGTATATAGCAGCATAAATTATAAATAGCAATAAATAAAACTACGAATAAACATAAAATGGCATTCAGTAATAAAAGTGGAAAAAGACAATCCAGCAATAAAAGTCAATCAGAAAAAAATCGATCTAAAATAAATAAAATTTCCATCCGATAAAAACTCTGAATATCCACAGACAGTAGCTATAATTCAATCTTTATTATTAAAACTTCAGTCTCTGGTTTCATTGATAGCTCTCCAGTATTAAGTCTCGATTATGGGGTTGCATTAGTGTCTATGATGTTGGCTGCTTACACATCAGGAAAGTCACTATCAATGCTGAACAGTATATAGAGAATTTAGAGTAACTTCTGTATGCATCCAGACATCTTTCAGAAAAGGCCTTGCATATTTCAGCAAGACAATGCTAAACCGCATACTGCATTCATTACAACATGGCTTCACACAATAGTCTGGGTATTAAAGTGGCTTTCCACTTGCGAAAATGCTCATACAATTAAAATATAATAATGGCATACGGCAAATGGAAAAAACAACAAAAACAAAACAGCCAATTTTTGTCACTTCAACTCACCAATAGATTTTTTTATTTTTTTATTAGAAAAGTGATCAAAAAGCTGGACACACTTCAAATTGGTATCACTGAAAAGTAAAGAAAAGTAAAAAATGAGCCCTCACACAGCCCCGTTCACATAACTACAGGGTGGGCCATTTATATGGATTCACCTTAATAAAATGGGAATGGTTGGTGATATTAACTTCCTGTTTGTGGCACATTAGTATATGTGAGAGGGGAAACTTCAAGATGGGTGGTGACCATGGCGGCCATTTTGAATCCAACTTGTTTTTTCAATAAGAAGAGGGTCATGTGACACATCAAACTTATTGGGAATTTCACAAGAAAAACAATGGTGTGCTTGGTTTTAATGTAACTTTATTCTTTCATGAGTTATTTACAAGTTTCTGACCACTTATAAAATGTGTTCAATGTGCTGCCCATTGTGTTGGATTGTCAATGCAACCCTCTTCTCCCACTCTTCACACACTGATAGCAACACTGCAGGAGAAATGCTAGCACAGGCTTCCAGTATCCATAGTTTCAGGTGCTGCACATCTCGTATCTTCACAGCATAGACAATTGCCTTCAGACGACCCCAAAGATAAAAGTCTAAGGGGGTCAGATCGGGAGACCTTGGGGGCCATTCAACTGGCCCACGACGACCAATCCACTTTCCAGGAAACTGTTCATCTAGGAATGCTCGGACCTGACACCCATAATGTGGTGGTGCACCATCTTGCTGGAAAAACTCAGGGAACGTGCCAGCTTCAGTGCATAAAGAGGGAAACACATCATGATGTAGCAATTTCACATATCCAGTGGCCTTGAGGTTTCCATTGATGAATGGCCCCACTATCTTTGTACCCCATACCAATTTTTTTGTTCCAACAGTCTTGGAGGGATCTATCCAATGTGGGTTAGTGTCAGACCAATAGCGGTGGTTTTGTTTGTTAACTTCACCATTCACATAAAATTTTGCCTCATCACTAAACAAAATCTTCTGCGTAAACTGAGGGTCCTGTTCCAATTTTTGTTTTGCCCATTCTGCAAATTCAGTGCGCTGATCTGGGTCATCCTCGTTGAGATGCTGCAGTAGCTGGAGTTTGTAAGGGTGCCATTTGTGAGTAGCTAATATCTGCCGAAGGGATGTTCGACTAATGCCACTCTCCAATGACATGCGGCGAGTGCTACGCTGTGGGCTCTTGCTGAATAAAGCTAGGACAGCCACTGATGTTTCTTCATTAGAGAGAGATTTCATGCGTCCACATTTTGGCAAATCCAACACTGAACCAGTTTCACGAAACTTAGCAGTTTGCTAACTGTAGCATGGGAGATGGGTGGTCTCGTAGGGTGTCTTGCATTGAAATCTGCTGCAATGACCCGGTTACTGCGTTCACCAGACAACACAATTTCTATCCGCTCCTCACGTGTTAACCTCGGCGACATGTCAATGGCTGTAAACAAAGAGAAACTTGTAAATAACTCATGAAAGAATAAAGTTACGTTAAAACCAAGCACACCATTGTTTTTCTTGTGAAATTCCCAATAAGTTTGATGTGTCACATGACCCTCTTCCTATTGAAAAAACAAAAGTTGGATTCAAAATGGCCGACTTCAAAATGGCCGCCATGGTCACCACCCATCTTGAAAAGTTTCCCCCCTCACATATACTAATGTGCCACAAACAGGAAGTTAATATCACCAACCATTCCCATTTTATTAAGGTGTATCCATATAAATGGCCCACCCTGTACAAAAAAGTTATAGGGGTCAGAATATGGTGATAATTTTTTTTTTCCCTCAAAGGTTTTAATTTTTTCAGTATTAAAACACTAGAAAAATTATACAACTGAAGTGTGGTATCGTTGGTTCTGACCTGGAGAATGAAGATAACAGGTCAATTTTACCGCATAGTGTACAGTGCAAAAAAAAAGAAAATATAATAAACACCTTTGTCAGAAAAAAAAAAAAAAAAAACTGCATGATTCACAATTTTTTTTGTCACCTTGTCCCCCCAAAAAATAGGATAGGAGTGTTCGATTATGGGCCGGACGTTCCATAAAATGTGCAATGCATTTTTTTGCGTGGTATCGAATGGTATCTAGTATCGCAATACTTTTTGATGGTATCGAAACTGAATAAAAATTTGTGAATGGAAAAATAAAGTTAGGACTATGGGAAGGTGGGGAGTGAAAAACAAATGCAAAAAGGAAAATCTCAGGGTCCTCTAAGGCACGGATGGGCAAACTGCGGCTCTCTAGCTGTTGTAAAACTACAAATCCCATCATGCCCTGCTGTAGGCTGATAGCTGTAGGCAGACTGGGTATACTGGGAGTTGTAGTTTTAAAACAGCTGGAGAGCCGCAGTTTGCCCATCCCTGCTCTAAGGGTTAATGACAAGGAGTATTCCTTTTTAAAATTATGCACAGCACCCAGCAGGGCGCCTGGTTATCATAGACCAGAATATGTCGTCACTCTATGATAAATCTGCCTGTTTATTTTTGTACCCCCTTCTTGTTTTTCTGTCTTTGACTGTTTTTTGAGACGGCAGATTATGCTGTCTGAAAACTGTAGTAAACTGTATTTAAAAGGGTGGAAAAAGGGAAAAAAAAGAATCCTTATACAGTGGGGGAAATAATTATTTGACCCCTCACTGATTTTGTAAGTTTGTCCAATGACAAAGAAATGAAAAGTCTCAGAACAGTATCATTTCAATGGTAGGTTTATTGTAACAGTGGCAGATAGCACATCAAAAGGAAAATCGAAAAAATAACTTTAAATAAAAGATAGCAACTGATTTGCATTTCATTGAGTGAAATAAGTATTTGAACCCCTACCAACCATTAAGAGTTCTGGCTCCCACAGAGTGGTTAGACACTTCTACTCAATTAGTCACCCTCATTAAGGACACCTGTCTTAACTAGTCACCTGTATAAAAGACACCTGTCCACAGAATCAATCAAGCAGACTCCAAACTCTCCAACATGGGAAAGACCAAAGAGCTGTCCAAGGATGTCAGAGACAAAATTGTAGACCTGCACAAGGCTGGAATGGGCTACAAAACCATTAGCAAGAAGCTGGGAGAGAAGGTGACAACTGTTGGTGCGATTGTTCGAAAATGGAAGGAGCACAAAATGACCATCAATCGACCTCGCTCTGGGGCTCCACGCAAGATCTCACCTCGTGGGGTGTCAATGGTTCTGAGAAAGGTGAAAAAGCATCCTAGAACTACACGGGAGGAGTTAGTTAATGACCTCAAATTAGCAGGGACCACAGTCACCAAGAAAACCATTGGAAACACATTACACCGCAATGGATTAAAATCCTGCAGGGCTCGCAAGGTCCCCCTGCTCAGGAAGGCACATGTGCAGGCCCGTCTGAAGTTTGCCAATGAACACCTGAATGATTCAGAGAGTGACTGGGAGAAGGTGCTGTGGTCTGATGAGACCAAAATAGAGCTCTTTGGCATTAACTCAACTCGCTGTGTTTGGAGGAAGAAAAATGCTGCCTATGACCCCCAAAACACCGTCCCCACCGTCAAGCATGGGGGTGGAAACATTTTGCTTTGGGGGTGTTTTTCTGCTAAGGGCACAAGACAACTTATTTGCATAAACGGGAAAATGGACGGAGCCATGTATCGTGAAATCCTGAGCGACAACCTCCTTCCCTCTGCCAGGAAACTGAAAATGGGTCGTGGATGGGTGTTCCAGCACGACAATGACCCAAAACATACAGCAAAGGCAACAAAGGAGTGGCTCAAGAAGAAGCACATTAAGGTCATGGAGTGGCCTAGTCAGTCTCCGGACCTTAATCCAATCGAAAACCTATGGAGGGAGCTCAAGCTCAGAGTTGCACAGAGACATCCTCGAAACCTTAGGGATTTAGAGATGATCTGCAAAGAGGAGTGGACCAACATTCCTCCTAAAATGTGCGCAAACTTGGTAATCAATTACAAGAAACGTTTGACCTCTGTGCTTGCAAACAAGGGTTTTTCCACCAAGTATTAAGTCTTTTTTTGTTAGAGGGTTCAAATACTTATTTCACTCAATGAAATGCAAATCAGTTGCTATCTTTTATTTAAAGTTATTTTTTCGATTTTCCTTTTGATGTGCTATCTGCCACTGTTACAATAAACCTACCATTGAAATGATACTGTTCTGAG
Source organism: Bufo bufo (assembly GCF_905171765.1). Lineage (NCBI taxonomy): Eukaryota > Metazoa > Chordata > Amphibia > Anura > Bufonidae > Bufo > Bufo bufo. The sequence continues at coordinate 249,179,710 of NC_053393.1, read as the reverse complement.
ACTTTTCATTTCTTTGTCATTGGACAAACTTACAAAATCAGTGAGGGGTCAAATAATTATTTCCCCCACTGTATTTCTAATTATTAGTTTGTCAAAATTATTTTGTGCCTGTGGAGGAACTAATTAAATAATGGATGTAATGCCTACGCATTGTAAAGGGTAAAATCTGACATGAAAATCCAAAGCATAAATTAACATGCCACAAAATAAAATCTGCACCATAGATCAATTTGTGCTGCAGATTTTTCCTACAGCATGTGAAAGAGATTTAATTTACATGATCGCTACGTTAAGCACAGTGATAAACTGGCTAACGCTACCACAACCCTGGACTCCCTTGGGGACCATTACAATTTGAAAAACAATGACCAGAGTTTTAGGAGAAGATTTATCCTAGACCAGTTTTTTTAAAATCGGCCCACGATTTCCTCTGTGCTACCAGAAGATGACACCAATTTCCTCCAAGGCGCAGGCCTTCTCATAAGTTAGGCGCATCCTCCGGCAGTCTATGTGCCTAAACTGAAACCTACAGCAGCCCTGAGCCCTTCCTTTTCACCCTGCCTCCTTGTCAAGAAAGTAGCAAAGGTGGCACGACAAATTATTGTTGTAGTAATGTTTAAAATGTTGCAGGTGTTTGCGACTTTTCTGCCAGAAAAGTGGCATGGAGGAATGACAAATGTCCCTCATGATGTCCATTTAATTCTAGAACTCTGCCAATCAAATGGAGAAAGATAAAAAGGGGGGGACAAAAAAAACAACCCTCAACATGAGTACATTGTAGGCATCAATTCTGAAACATTGATGCATAAAAAGTATTGATTTATTACGTGTGAGACTCATAATATGCAGCTTACAAGTTAAGATTTGCAATGTTAGTAGGATTGCATTTTTATAATGTCATGTTTCAAAAAGTGGAAGTCTTCTACATTCAAGAGAGTAAAAATAAAAGGGGGTCAATCAGACTGGTGTAAAGTAGAACTGGCTTAGATGCCCATAGCAACCAATAACATTCCACCTTTCATTTTGGACAGCTCCTTTGGAAAATGAAAGGAGGAATCTGGTTGCTATGGGCAACTAAGCTAGTTCTACTTTACACCAGTTTGATAAATGACCCCCAAAATGTTTTTTCCTGGACATCAAGGAGGTCTATAACATAACAGCAAAATATGTGCAGTAGACTGACACCATATTTTGACATTTTGAGGTGTAGTTGGAGAGCTGAAAGCCGGAATTAGACTTACCGGTAATTCATTTTCCACGAATCCACCATGACTGCCCAGAGAGATTGACCCCTGACCTCTGTAGGGGCAGAAACAGAGATAGGTTAAAAGGACCTCTCTCACCAACATTCACCAGTGAGTTCCAGATTATAGTGCCACAACCACCGGTTAAAGGGTTTCTATCACTTCGTTTCACCTATTTAGCTTTCAGACACTAGCGATCCGCTAGTGTCTGCTTTATCTAACCATCCTAATATAAGAGCTTATTGTCCTGCCGTTTAGCTAAAAAAATAACTTATATAGATATGCAAATGAGCCTCTAGGTGCTATGGGGGCGTGATTAGCACCTAGAGGCTCCGTCTACCTTAACAAACTGCCGCCGCCCAGCGCGTCCCTCCAGCCCGCCCATCTCCTCCGGAATGCGATGCTCCTCGTATTCGGCGCATGCGCAGTGAATGTCTGATCGCTTCCCTGCTCAGACATCTCCACTGCGCCTGCGCCGATGACGTCATAGTGCTCCGAGGAACAGGCGCAGTGGAGATGTCTGAGCAGGGAAGCGATCAGACATTCACTGCGCATGCGCAGAACAGAGACGCGCACGGAGAGGATCGCTTCAGCTGGAGATGGGCGGGCTGGAGGGACGCGCTGGGCGGCGGCAGTTTGTTAAGGTAGACGGAGCCTCTAGGTGCTAATCACGCCCCCATAGCACCTAGAGGCTCATTTGCATATCTATATAAGTTATTTTTTTAGCTAAACGGCAGGACAATAAGCTCTTATATTAGGATGGTTAGATAAAGCAGACACTAGCGGATCGCTAGTGTCTGAAAGCTAAATAGGTGAAACAAAGTGATAGAAACCCTTTAAGAAGTGAAACAACTCAAACGTTTTTTTTTTTTTTTTTTTTTGGTATTAACTCATACCAAGTCATTAGAATAATTTTTTGGGTGGGATATCATGCTGTCATGGTGGATTTGTGGAAAATGAATTACCGGTAAGTCTAATTCCGGCTTTCCACTTCACCACCATGACGGCCCAGAGAGACATAACAGATTATATACGTCTTAGGGTGGGGCTTTTTGTGAGAATTTTTAGGATTCTCACAAAAAGAGGGAAGAACGATCTCCTAGTTTCTATGGAAGTCTGTTACTACTTTTGGCAAAAACGCCGGGTCTAGCTTCAAGGTAATTCGATCTTCCTGGATTGTGAGGTATGGTTGTCTTATTGACAATGCCTGGATCTCGCATGGTCTTTTTGCTGATGTTATAGCCACAAGAAATGCCACCTTCTGTGTAAGATGCTTTAGGGAACCAGAGTCCAAGGGTTCGTAAGGCGGAACTGTGAGTCCCCGAAGGGCAATGTTTAAGTCCCAGGTAGGCACCCTTGATTTGAGAGATGGTCTTAGTCTGGCTGCAGACCTCAGGAATCTTTGGATCCATCTATGGCTGGCTAATTCAGAATAAAAAAAAAAGCACTAAGCGCAGAGACCTGGACTCTAAGGGTAGAAGTACTTAACCCTGACTCTAGTCCTTTTTGCAGGAAGTCCAGAATCCTCTGAATATTTGGTTTAGTCTGGTCTGGGGCTGCTTCACCTGACCAAGTGCAGAATCTTCTCCAGATTTTTAAATAGATGAGTTAGTCACCTTCTTTCTGCTGGCCTTCAAGGTAGATATCACACCCTCTGAGAGACCTCTGCGTCTCAGATGGTCAGACTCCGGATCCAAGCAGAGGGGTTGAAGATTTCCAGATGTGGATGGAGAACTGGCCCCTAGATCAGGATATCTTTCCTCCTTGGGAGAATGAATGCTTCCTGTGGGGAGAGGTTGGTTAGGATCGAGAACCAGCTCCTCTTGGGCCAGTATGGGGTGACCAGGATTATTCTGGCCCTGTCCCTGATGATTTTTTGGAGAACCCTTGGGATTAACGAGAACAGAGGGAAGGCATATGCAAGATCCCAGTTCCAGTGCAGGGAGAAAGCATTGATTGCTAGAGGCCTGTCCCTCGGGTTTAGGGAGCAAAAGGTTGATACCTTTGCGTTTTTCCTTGAAGTGAATAGATCTACCAGAGGGAGGCCCCATCTCTGGACAATTAGATTGAAGACGTCGATGCTTAGAGACAATTCCCCCTGGTCTATAGTGGTCCTGCTGAGGAAGTCCGCAGCGCTGTTTAGGCTTCCTTTTAAAAGAATCGCAGATATTGATTTTACATATTTTTCCCCACAAAGGAAGATTCTTCTGGACAGACTTTCTTGTTTTTGAGACCGTGTGCCCCCCTGATGTTTGAGGTAGGACACGGTCATTACATTGTCTGAATAGATCTTTATATGTTGGTTCTTTAGTTTTGGAGCAGCTGCTCGTATTGTCTCCCAAACTGCCCTGAGCTCCCTGTAATTTGAGGACTGAGCTGCAATGGTATAGGTCGGCGTATATTTTTGCGCCCCATCCTTTTACGCTGGCATCTGTCTGAACAAGCACTGCTGGGGTCTTGAGCCAGACCATGCCCTTTTTTAGGTTTTTTGTTTGAAGCCACCACCGGACCGAAGATTTTATGTGGCACGGGATCAGGATCTTCTTGTCCAGAGAGGACAGATGTTTGTCCCATCTTCTTAGAAGCCAGGACTGTAGGGCTCTATAATGGACCTGGCACCAAGGGACTGCTACCATACAGGCTGTCATTTGACCTAAAAGGCTCATTGTTTCTCTGAAAGAGAAGGAGCGACGTCCTAGGAAGGCCCTGATTGATGTCTGAAGGTTCTGAATTCTTTCTGCTGGAAGAAAGGTTATCTGTTTTACTGAATCCAGCAATACCACTAGGAATTTTACCCTGGTATCCGGAACTAGGGATTACTTTTTTAGGTTTATCACCCAACCTAGAGCTGTTAGAAGGGTACAGAAGGTCTTTTGATCCGCTATAGCCTGATCCACAGTGTCTGAAATCAGCAAAAATCGTCTAGGTAAGGAACGACAGTCACCCCCTGAGACCTCAGGGAGGTGACCATCCCTACCACCAGCTTCGTGAAAATCCTTGGGGCTGAGGCAAGCCCGAAGGGGAGAGCCACAAACTGGAAATGGTGAACAGAGCCCCTGTGATCCTTCAATGCAAAACGTAGGAGCCTCTGAGACTGGATGTGAATAGGAACATGATGATATGCGTCCTTTAGATCGATTGTACAAAGGAACGCGTCTTTTTGAATTAAAGGAATGGTAGAGTTTAGGGATTCCATCTTGAACCTTTTGTAAACTACGAATTTGTTTAACCTCTTGAGATTTATAATCATGCGGAAGGAACCCCCTGGCTTTTTTACTAAGAAAAGGTTGGAGTAGAATCCCTGCCCCCGTTGAAGCTCGGGAACAGCAATCACTACTCCTAAGTCCAGAAGATTCTGGACCTGCTTCCAAATTTGGTTCTGCCGAAATGGGGAAGAGTGGTGCGATATCAGAAATACATTCGGAGGGGGGGAAGATAACTATCCTGTAGCCGCTCATGATAAGTTTTTGCGCCCAGGGGTTGGGAGAAGTCTGCTGCCACTGCGCAAAAAATTGGGATAGTCTCCCCCCTATCCTGGCGTCACTGTTTCTCACCGCCCTTGTTCTGGGGATTAAGGAGGTACCCTCTCTACCTTTCCCCCCCTCTTGGGTAACTCCAACGTCCGGATTTACCTTTCCCACAAAAGGAGCTATTTTGGGAGTATTGATTACGAAAGGAGGGCTTCTTTTTAGGGGTTCTCTCTTCAGGGAACCCTTTCTTTTTATCAGTAGCCTTCGAGGATCTTGTCCAATACAGGACCGAACACGTATTCGCCCGAGAAGGCAATAGAGCACAGCTTCCTTTTGGAAGAGATGTCGCCTGACCAAGATTTCATCCAAAGTGCCCTCCGGGCAGCATTGGACAAAGCTGAGTCCTTGGCCGAGAATCTAATAGTCTTGGCGGATGAGTCTGCTAGGAACCCCATGGCGGATTTTAACAAGGGAGTAGAGTCTAGAATTTGTTCCCTGGACATCTTATTAATTAGATTATTTTCTAACTCATTCAGCCACAGGTACATAGACCTGGCGACTGAAGTGGCGGCTATGTTTGTCTTAACACTAAACATAGCTGCCTCCCAGGATTTTTTTAATACACTGTCTGCCTTCCTTTCCATGGTGTTCTTTAACTGACAGGAGTCCTCGAATGGTAGCAAGTTTTTTTTTATTAACTTTGGCCACCTGGACGTCAATTCTGGGAACCTCGTCAAAGATCTTAGAGTCTGACGGGTCAAATAAAAGGCGGTTCCTGAATTCTTTGGAAATCCCTAGCTTCTTCTCTGGATGGGCCCTTTCATCCATCACCATCTCTTTAATGTTTTCGTTTATGGGGAATAAACGGGAGCGTCTGACCTTCAATCCCTCAAACATCTCTTCCTGAACTGTATGGGGTCGCTGGATATCCTCTACCCCAATTGTATCCCTGACTGCCTTTAGAAGGTTACTTATCTCGCTAGGAGTGAAAAAGATTTTTTTAGAGTCCTTGACGATCTCGCCCTCTGATAGGGGGTACTAGTCATCCTGTTTCTTGGGGGATGAGGCCTCGCCCTCCAAATCCTCGGAGTCTGTGGAGGAAAGGTCTGCCATTCTGGGCCGTTTGGGTGGGCGAGCCCCCAGGGTATCCTCACGGAGGGAGGCTAGAGAAAATTTAACTTCCTCCTGAATCATAGTGCTAAATTCCTGCATAATTGAGGGCTGTTCTTCTCTCACCAACTTGGCAATACAATCCTTGCAAAGTTTCTTAGCGTAATCGGGAAGCCTGACAGAGCACTGGATGCATCTGGCGGTCTTCCTGGGCTTTTTTAAAGCAAGTTTGGCCTAAAGTGAGAGAGCAGCCCATCAATTTTATGTCGATCCAATAAGGTGCATAAACTTAGATGCAGTATACCAGAAGACCCCAGGGGGAGGGGCTTATACAAGTGGTTATCAGAACAGTCAGTCATACTAAGGCACCCTCCCCACTGGCACCCATCTGTCAAGCTGCCGGCATGCCCAGGTGGGCTACTCACGCAGGGGCGCTCTGGAGCGGTCTGTTCCTTCTGCTGCGTCTCCTTCTCCTGGTCCGACATATCCGGTGATACTGAGAGCGATGCAGAGAGCGCAGCGGGAAAGTGCTTGTGAGCATTTTTGTAGAAGACATCCACTTCCGAGTTACGTCCAGCGGCCCGGAAGTGACGTCAGATGCGCGCACCTGTGCAAAACGTCCTTCCGGTCAGCTACCTACACAGGGAGGTAGGCGACCCAGCGGCAGCTCAGGGCAGGCTTCCCACAACAGGGAGCGTGACCCCGGCGTCTCCCTGTCAGTTTTGGAACGGAGTCAGCCGGAGAGCAGGGGATGCAGTCCTGGATGAAAGGCCTGCAAGGGAGGCAATATTCACCGCTGATGTGGTCACCCAGGTACCGAAAAATAATAAAAAAAAAGAGGTCCTTATCCACTTCACCTCCCTGAAAGCCAGAGAGGACTTTTCTCTGTCCTGGCCACTATAGGGGCAGGAACACTGGTGAATGGTGGTGGGAGTTTTTTTTTTTTAACCTATCTCTGTTCCTGCCCCTACAGAGGTCAGGGGTCAATCTCTCTGGGCCGTCATGGGGTGAAGTGGAAAGACCTTTTAAAGTGAATCTCAGTCATTTTGGAGCATAATCAATAATAGTTTATGATGCATTTCTTTCTGGGAATTCAGTTACAATAAATATTTTTTGGGGTTGCCGACTCATTTTAATTGGTATTATGAAGCAACCAAGTCTTAAAGGGGTATTCACATCACAATGATCACTGTTTAATCTGTTAATGATGTGCCAGTGATAATTTTTTTAAATATATTGTATTGGCAAATTCCCACCCTAAAATTATTTTCCTCCTACCTCATTGTTGTCATATGGTATCCCATAGATACGGCCACCGCTCGCCTCCCAAATTCATGGGTCGCGCTTGCGCAGAAGACACTATTTTCACCCACTTGGCCGCTCATTGCAGTCCTGAAAGAGCACGCTGCCGCGCATGCCAAGGCTTATTTCTTCAGTGCCGTGTCTCATACAGAGCCGCGCTTGCCCTGTATGCAGCGTGGCTCTGTATGCGACGCGGCACTGAAGAAATCAGCTTTGCACATGCGCGGCAGCGTGAGCTCTCAGGACTGCAATGAGCGGCCGGCTGGGTGAAAAAAAAATGTCTTCTGCGCAAGCGCGGGCCAGGAATTTGGGAGAGAAGCAGTGGCCATAGGAGACACGAATGAGCACGCAAGGAGTGTGATGTCAGAAAGAGGCGTGGCAGGGCTGTACTCAAACTGCCTAA